>NW_026042490.1:0-233593 GCF_023856365.1 Brienomyrus brachyistius | reverse complement strand
GTACCCCAGCCCTGTGCCCTGCGATGGACTGGTATCCCATCCAGGCTGTTCCCAGTTCCCTGTGATGGACTGGCATCGCGTCCAGGCTGTACCTCAGCCCCATGCCCTGTAATGGACTGGCATCCCATCCAGGCTGAACCCTCTGCCCTGTGATGGACGGGCATCCCATCTAAGCTGTACCCCAGCCCAGTGCCCTGTCATGGACATGCATCCCGTCCAGGGTGTCCCCCAGCCCTGTGCGCTGTGATGGACTGGCATCCCATCCAGGGTGTACCCTGTGCCCTGTGATGCACTGGCATCCCGTCCAGGGTGTCCCCCAGCCCTGTGCCCTGTGATGGACTGGCATCCCGTCCAGGGTGTCACCCAGCCCTGTGCCCTGCGATGGACAGGCATCCCGTCCAGGCTGTACCCCAGCCCTGTGCCCTGCGATGGACTGGCATCCCATCCAGGCTGTACCCTGTGCCTTGCGATGGACTGGTATCCCGTCCAGGGTGTCCCCCAGCCCCGTGCCCTGCGATGGACCGGAATCCCATCCAGGCTGTCCCTCAGCCCTGTGCCCTGTGATGGACTTGCATTCCATCCAGGCTGTACCCCAGCCCTGTGCCCTGTGATGGACTGGCATCCCGTGCAGGGTGTCCCACATCCCTGTGCCCTGCGATGGACTGGCCTCCCGTCCAGGGTGTCCCCAAGCCCCGTGCCCTGCAAAGGACCGGAATCCCATCCAGGCTGTCCCTCAGCCCTGTGCCCTGCGATGGACTGGCATCCCATCCAGGCTGTACCCTGTGCCTTGCGATGGACTGGTATCCCGTCCAGGCTGTAACCCAGCCCTGTGCCCTGCGATGCACTGGCATCCCTTCCAGGCTGTACCCTGTGCCCTGTGATGGACTGGCATCCCGTCCAGGGTGTCCCCTAACCCCGCGCCCTGTGATGGACTGGCATCCTGTCCAGGCTGTACCCCAGACCTGTGCCCTGAGATGGACTGGCATCCCATCCAGGGTGTCCCCCAGCCCTGTACCCTGTGACGGACTGGCATCCCATCCAGGGTGTCCCCCAGTCCTGTGCCATGCGATGGACTGGCATCCCATCCAGGGTGTCCCCCAGCCCTGTGCCCTGCGATGGACTGGCATCCCATCCAGGCTGTACCCCAGCCCTGTGCCCAGTGATGGACTGGCATCCCATCCAGGTTGTTACCCAGCACCGTGCCCTGCGATGGACTGGCATCCCGTCCAGGTTGTACCCCAGCACCCTGCCCTGCGATAGACTGGCATCCCGTCCAGGGTGTCCCTCAGCCCTGTGCCCTGCGATGGACTGGCATCCCTTCCAGGCTGTACCCTGTGCCCTCTGATGGACTGGCATCCCGTCCAGGGTGTCCCCCAACCCCGCGCCCTGTGATAGACTGGCATCCTGTCCAGGCTGTACCCCAGACCTGTGCCCTGCGATGGACTGGCATCCCATCCAGGCTGTTCCCAGTGCCCTGTGATGGACTGGCATCCCGTCCAGGCTGTACCCCAGCCCTGTGCCCTGTGATAGACTGGCATCCCGTGCAGGGTGTCCCACAGCCCTGTGCCCTGCGATGGAATGGCATCCCATCCAGGTTGTACCCCAGCCCTGTGCCCTGTGATGGACTGGCATCCCGTGCAGGGTGTCCCACAGCCCTGTGCCCTGCGATGGACTGGCATCCCATCAAGGCTGTACCCCAGCCCAGTGCCCTGCGATGAACTGGCATCCCGTCCAGGGTGTCCCTCAGCCCTGTGCCCTGCAATGGACTGGCATCCCTTCCAGGCTGTACCCTGTGCCCTGTGATGGACTGGCATCCCGTCCAGGGTGTCCCCCAGCCCCGCGCCCTGTGATGGACTGTCATCCTGTCCAGGCTGTACCCCAGCCCTGTGCCCTGCGATGGACTGGTATCCCATCCAGGCTGTTCCCAGTGCCCTGTGATGGACTGGCATCGCGTCCAGGCTGTACCTCAGCCCCATGCCCTGTAATGGACTGGCATCCCATCCAGGCTGAACCCTCTGCCCTGTGATGGACGGGCATCCCATCTAAGCTGTACCCCAGCCCAGTGCCCTGTCATGGACATGCATCCCGTCCAGGGTGTCCCCCAGCCCTGTGCGCTGTGATGGACTGGCATCCCATCCAGGGTGTACCCTGTGCCCTGTGATGCACTGGCATCCCGTCCAGGGTGTCCCCCAGCCCTGTGCCCTGTGATGGACTGGCATCCCGTCCAGGGTGTCACCCAGCCCTGTGCCCTGCGATGGACAGGCATCCCGTCCAGGCTGTACCCCAGCCCTGTGCCCTGCGATGGACTGGCATCCCATCCAGGCTGTACCCTGTGCCTTGCGATGGACCGGTATCCCGTCCAGGGTGTCCCCCAGCCCCGTGCCCTGCGATGGACCGGAATCCCATCCAGGCTGTCCCTCAGCCCTGTGCCCTGTGATGGACTTGCATTCCATCCAGGCTGTACCCCAGCCCTGTGCCCTGTGATGGACTGGCATCCCGTGCAGGGTGTCCCACATCCCTGTGCCCTGCGATGGACTGGCCTCCCGTCCAGGGTGTCCCCAAGCCCCGTGCCCTGCAAAGGACCGGAATCCCATCCAGGCTGTCCCTCAGCCCTGTGCCCTGCGATGGACTGGCATCCCCATCCAGGCTGTACCCTGTGCCCTTGCGATGGACTGGTATCCCGTCCAGGCTGTAACCCAGCCCGGTGCCCTGCGATGCACTGGCATCCCTTCTAGGCTGTACCCTGTGCCCTGTGATGGACTGGCATCCCGTCCAGGGTGTCCCCTAACCCCCGCGCCCTGTGATGGACTGGCATCCTGTCCAGGCTGTACCCCAGACCTGTGCCCTGAGATGGACTGGCATCCCATCCAGGGTGTCCCCCAGCCCTGTACCCTGTGACGGACTGGCATCCCATCCAGGGTGTCCCCAGTCCTGTGCCATGGCGATGGACTGGCATCCCATCCAGGGTGTCCCCCAGCCCTGTGCCCTGCGATGGACTGGCATCCCATCCAGGCTGTACCCCAGCCCTGTGCCCAGTGATGGACTGGCATCCCATCCAGGTTGTTACCCAGCACCGTGCCCTGCGATGGACTGGCATCCCGTCCAGGTTGTACCCCAGCACCCTGCCCTGCGATAGACTGGCATCCCGTCCAGGGTGTCCCCTCAGCCCTGTGCCCTGCGATGGACTGGCATCCCTTCCAGGCTGTTACCCTGTGCCCTCTGATGGACTGGCATCCCGTCCAGGGTGTCCCCCAACCCCGCGCCCTGTGATAGACTGGCATCCTGTCCAGGCTGTACCCCAGACCTGTGCCCTGCGATGGACTGGCATCCCATCCAGGCTGTTCCCAGTGCCTGTGATGGACTGGCATCCCGTCCAGGGCTGTACCCCAGCCCTGTGCCCTGTGATAGACTGGCATCCCGTGCAGGGTGTCCCACAGCCCTGTGCCCTGCGATGGAATGGCATCCCATCCAGGTTGTACCCCAGCCCTGTGCCCTGTGATGGACTGGCATCCCGTGCAGGGTGTCCCACAGCCTGTGCCCTGCGATGGACTGGCATCCCATCAAGGCTGTACCCCAGCCCAGTGCCCTGCGATGAACTGGCAATCCCGTCCAGGGTGTCCCTCAGCCCTGTGCCCTGCAATGGACTGGCATCCCTTCCAGGCTGTACCCTGTGCCCTGTGATGGACTGGCATCCCGTCCAGGGTGTCCCCCAGCCCCCGCGCCCTGTGATGGACTGTCATCCTGTCCAGGCTGTACCCCAGCCCTGTGCCCTGCGATGGACTGGTATCCCATCCAGGCTGTTCCCAGTGCCCTGTGATGGACTGGCATCGCGTCCAGGCTGTACCTCAGCCCCATGCCCTGTAATGGACTGGCATCCCATCCAGGCTGAACCCTCTGCCCTGTGATGGACGGGCATCCCATCTAAGCTGTACCCCAGCCCAGTGCCCTATCATGGACATGCATCCCGTCCAGGGTGTCCCCCAGCCCTGTGCGCTGTGATGGACTGGCATCCCATCCAGGAGTCCCCCAGCCCTGTGCCCTGCGATGGACAGGCATCCCGTCCAGGCTGTACCTCAGCCCTGTGCCCTGCGATGGACTGGCATCCTGTCCAGGCTGTACCCCAGACCTCTGCCCTGCGATGGACTGGCATCACCATCCAGGGTGTCCCCCAGCCCTCTACCCTGTGATGGACTGGCATCCCATCCAGGGTGTCCCCCAGCCCTGTGCCATGCGATGGACTGGCATCCCATCCAGGGTGTCCCCCAGCCCTGTGCCCTGCGATGGACTGGCATCCAATCCAGGCTGTACCCCAGCCCTGTGCCCTGTGATGGACTGGCATCCCATCCAGGTTGTTACCCAGCACCGTTGCCCTGCGATGGACTGGCATCCCGTCCAGGTTGTACCCCCAGCACCCTGCCCTACGATTGACTGGCATCCCGTCCAGGGTGTCCCTCAGCCCTGAGCCCTGCGATGGACTGGCATCCCTTCCAGGCTGTACCCTGTGCCCTCTGATGGACTGGCATCCCGTCCAGGGTGTCCCCCAACCCCGCGCCCTGTGATGGACTGGCATCCTGTCCAGGCTGTACCCCAGACCTGTGCCCTGCGATGGACTGGTATCCCATCCAGGCTGTTCCCAGTGCCCTGTGATGGACTGGCATCCCGTCCAGGCTGTACCCCAGCCCTGTGCCCTGTGATAGACTGGCATCCCGTGCAGGGTGTCCCACAGCCCAGTGCCCTACGATGGACTGGCTATCCCATTCAGGTTGTACCCCAGCCCTGTGCCCTGTGATGGACTGGCATCCCGTGCAGGGTGTCCCACAGCCCTGTGCCCTGCGATGGACTGGCATCCCATCAAGGCTTGTACCACAGCCCAGTGCCCTGCGATGGACTGGCATCCCGTCCAGGGTGTCCCTCAGCCCTCTGCCCTGCAATGGACTGGCATCCCTTCCAGGCTGTACCCTGTGCCCTGTGATGGACTGGCAACCCGTCCAGGATGTCCCCCAGCCCGCGCCCTGTGATGGACTGTCATCCTGTCCAGGCTGTACCCCAGCCCTGTGCCCTGGCGATGGACTGGTATCCCATCCAGGCTGTTCCCAGTGCCCTGTGATGGACTGGCATCGCGTCCAGGCTGTACCCTCAGCCCCATGCCCTGTAATGGACTGGCATCCCATCCAGGCTGAACCCTCTGCCCTGTGATGGACGGGCATCTCATCTAAGCTGTACCCCAGCCCAGTGCCCTGTCATGGACATGCATCCCGTCCAGGGTGTCCCCCAGCCCTGTGCGCTGTGATGGACTGGGCATCCCATCCAGGGGGTACCCCAGCCCCGTGCCCTATGATGGACTGGCAACCCGTCCAGGGAGTCCCCCAGCCTTGTGCCCTGCGATGGACAGGCATCCCGTCCAGGCTGTACCTCAGCCCTGTGCCCTGCGATGGACTGGCATCCCATCCAGGCTGTACCCCAGCCCTGTGCCATGTGATGGACTGGCATCCCGTGCAGGGTGTCCCACAGCCCTGTGCCTTGCGATGGATTGGCATCCCGTCCAGGTTGTATCCCAGCCCTCTGCCCTGCGATGGACTGGCATCCCATCCAGGGTGTCCCCCAGCCCCGTGCCCTGTGATGGACTGGCATTCCATCCAGGCTGTACCCTGTGCCCTGTGATGCACTGGCATCCCGTCCAGGGTGTCCCCCAGACCTGTGCCCTGTGATGGACTGGCATCCCGTCCAGGGTGTCACCCAGCCCTGTGCCCTGCCATGGACAGGCATCCCGTCCAGGCTGTACCCCAGCCCTGTGCCCTGCGATGGACTGGCATCCCATCCAGGCTGTAACCCCAGCCCTGTGCCCTGCGATGGACTGGCCTCCCCATCCAGGGTGTCCCCCAGCCCCGTGCCCTGCGATGGACCGGAATCCCCATCCAGGCTGTCCCCCAGCCTCGTGCCCTGCGATGGACCGGAATCCCATCCAGGCTGTCCCTCAGCCCTGTGACCTGCGATGGACTGGCATCCCATCCAGGCTGTACCCTGTGCCTTGCGATGGACTGGCATCGCATCCAGGCTGTACCCCAGCCCTGTGCCCTGTGATGGACTGGCATCCCGTGCAGGGTGTACCCCCAGCCCCGTGCCCTGTGATGGACTGGCATCGCATCCAGGCTGTAACCTGTGCCCTGTGATGCACTGGCATCCCGTCCAGGGTGTCCATCAGCCCTGTGCCCGATGATCGGCTGGCATCCCGGCCAGGCTGTACCCCTAGCCCTGTGCCCTGTGATGGAGTGGCATCCCATCCAGGGTGTCCCCCTGCCCTGTGCCCTGTGATGGACTGGCATCCCGTCCAGGGTGTCCCCCAGCCCCGTGCC
Organism: Brienomyrus brachyistius; assembly: GCF_023856365.1. Taxonomy (NCBI): domain Eukaryota; kingdom Metazoa; phylum Chordata; class Actinopteri; order Osteoglossiformes; family Mormyridae; genus Brienomyrus; species Brienomyrus brachyistius. Next base: position 227,240 of record NW_026042490.1, on the reverse strand, counting down.
CTGTGATGGACTGTCATCGCATCCAGGCTGTACCCTGTGCCCTGTGATGCACTGGCATCCCGTCCAGGGTGTCCATCAGCCCTGTGCCCGATGATGGGCTGGCATCCCGGCCAGGCTGTAACCCTAGCCCTTTGCCCTGTGATGGAGTGGCATCCCATCCAGGGGTGTCCCCCTGCCCTGTGCCCTGTGATGGACTGGCATCCCGTACAGGCTGTACCCCAACCCTGTGCCCTACGTTGGACTGGTGTCCCGTCCAGGCTGTACCCCAGCCCTGTGCCCTGCGATGTACTGGCATCCCGTCCAGGGTGTCCCCCAGCCCCGTGCCCTGTGATGGACTGGCATCCCATCCAGGCTGTACCCTGTGCCCTGTGATGCACTGGTATCCCGTCCAGGGTGTCCATCAGCCCTGTGCCCTATGATGGGCTGGCATCCCGGCCAGGGTGTCCCTCAGCCCTGTGCCCTGCGATGGACTGGCATCCCATCCAGGGTGTCCCCTAGCCCTGTGCCCTGTGATGGAGTGGCATCCCATCCAGGGTGCCCCCCCAGCCCTGTGCCCTGTGATGTACTGGCATCCTGTCCAGGGTGTCCCCCTTCCCCTCTGCCCTGCGATGGACAGGCATCCCGTACAGGCTGTAACCCAGCCCTGTGCCCTGCGTTGGACTGGCATCCCATCCAGGCTGTTCCCAGTGCCCTGTGTTGGACTGGCATAGCGTCCAGGCTGTACCCCAGCCCTGTGCCCTCTGATGGACTGGCATCCCATGCAGGGTGTCCCACAGCCCTGTGCCCTGCAATGGACAGGTATCCCATCCAGGTTGTTACCCAGCACCGTGCCCTTCGATGGACTGGCATCCCGTCCAAGCTGTACCCCAGCCCTGTGCCCTCTGATGGACTGGCATCCCGTCCAGGGTGTCCCTCAGGCCCTGTGCCCTGCAATGGACTGGCATCCCTTCCAGGCTGTACCCTGTGCCCTGTGATGGACTGGCATCCCGTCCAGGATGTCCCCCAGCCCCGCGCCCTGTGATGGACTGTCATCCTGTCCAGGCTGTACCCCAGCCCAGTGCCCTGCGATGGACTGGTATCCCATCCAGGCTGTTCCCAGTGCCCTGTGATGGACTGGCATCGCGTCCAGGCTATACCTCAGCCCCATGCCCTGTAATGGACTGGCATCCCATCCAGGCTGAACCCTCTGCCCTGTGATGGACGGGCATCCCATCTAAGCTGTACCCCAGCCCAGTGCCCTGTCATGGACATGCATCCCGTCCAGGGTGTCCCCCAGCCCTGTGCGCTGTGATGGACTGGCATCCCATCCAGGGTGTACCCCAGCCCCGTACCCAGTGATGGACTGGCAACCCGTCCAGGGAGTCCCCCAGCCCTGTGCCCTGCGATGGACAGGCATCCCGTCCAGGCTGTACCTCAGCCCTGTGCCCTGCGATGGACTGGCATCCCATCCAGGGTGTCCCCCAGCCCCGTGCCCTGTGATGGACTGGCATTCCATCCAGGCTGTACCCTGTGCCCTGTGATGCACTGGCATCCCGTCCAGGGTGTCCCCCCAGCCCCGTGCCCTGTGATGGACTGGAAACCCGTCCAGGGAGTCTCCCAGCCCTGTGCCCTGCGATGGACAGGAATCCCGTCCAGGCTGTAACTCAGCCCTGTGCCCTGCGATGGACTGGCATCCCATCCAGGCTGTACCCCAGCCCTGTGCCCTGTGATGGACTGGCATCCCGTGCAGGGTGTCCCACAGCCCTGTGCCTTGCGATGGATTGGCATCCCATCCAGGATATATCCCAGCCCTCTGCCCTGCGATGGACTGGCATCCCATCTAAGCTGTAACCCAGCCCTGTGCCCTGTCATGGACTGGCATCCCATCCAGGGTGTCCCCCAGCCCCGTGCACTGTGATGGACTTGCATTCCATCCAGGCTGTACCCTGTGCCCTGTGATGCACTGGCATCCCATGCAGGGTGTCCCACAGCCCTGTGCCCTGCGATGGACTGGCCTCCCATCCAGGGTGTCCCACAGCCCTGTGCCTTGCGATGTATTGGCATCCCGTCCAGGATGTATCCCAGCCCTCTGCCCCTGCGATGGACTGGCATCCCATCCAGGGTGTCCCCCAGCCCCGTGCCCTGTGATGGACTGGCATTCCATCCAGGCTGTACCCTGTGCCCTGTGATGCACTGGCATCCCATCCAGGGTGTCCCCCCAGCCCCGTGCCCTGTGATGGACTGGAAACCCGTCCAGGGAGTCTCCCAGCCCTGTGCCCTGCGATGGACAGGCATCCCGTCCAGGCTGTACCTAAGCCCTGTGCCCTGCGATGGACTGGCATCCCGTGCAGGGTGTCCCAAAGCCCAGTGCCCTGCGATGGACTGGCATCCCATCCAGGTTGTACCCCAGCCCTGTGCCCTGTGATGGACTGGCATCCCGTGCAGGGTGTCCCACAGCCCTGTGCCCTGCGATGGACTGGCATCCCATCAAGGCTGTACCCCAGCCCAGTGCCCTGCGATGGACTGGCATCCCGTCCAGGGTGTCCCTCAGCCCTGTGCCCTGCGATGGACTGGCATCCCATCAAGGCTGTACCCCCAGCCCAGTGCCCTGCGATGGACTGGCATCCCGTCCAGGGTGTCCCTCAGCCCTGTGCCCTGCAATGGACTGCATCCCTTCCAGGCTGTACCCTGTGCCCTGTGATGGACTGGCATCCCGTCCAGGATGTCCCCCAGCCCCGCGCCATGTGATGGACTGGCATCCCATCCAGGCTGTTCCCAGTGCCCTGTGATGGACTGGCATCCCGTCCAGGCTGTACCCCAGCCCTGTGCCCTGTGATAGACTGGCATACCGTGCAGGGTGTCCCACAGCCCAGTGCCCTGCGATGGACTTGCATCCCATCCAGGTTGTACCCCAGCCCTGTGCCCTGTGATGGACTGGCATCCCGTGCAGGGTGTCCCACAGCCCTGTGCCCTGCGATGGACTGGCATCCCATCAAGGCTGTACCCCAGCCCAGTGCCCTGCGATGGACTGGCATCCCGTCCAGGGTGTCCCTCATCCCTGTGCCCTGCAATGGACTGGCATCCCTTCCAGGCTGTACCCTGTGCCCTGTGATGGACTGGCATCCCGTCCAGGATGTCCCCCAGCCCCGCGCCCTGTGATGGACTGTCATCCTGTCCAGGCTGTACCCCAGCCCAGTGCCCAGTGATGGACTGGAACCCCGTCCAGGGAGTCTCCAGCCCTGTGCCCTGCGATGGACAGGCATCTCGTCCAGGCTGTACCTCAGCCTGTGCCCTGCGATGGACTGGCATCCCATCCAGGCTGTACCCCAGCCCTGTGCCCTGTGATGGACTGGCATCCCGTGCAGGGTGTCCCACAGCCCTGTGCCTTGCGATGGATTGGCATCCCATCCAGGATATATCCCAGCCCTCTGCCCTGCGATGGACTGGCATCCCATCTAAGCTGTAACCCAGCCCTGTGCCCTGTCATGGACTGGCATCCCATCCAGGGTGTCCCCCAGCCCCGTGCCCTGTGATGGACTTGCATTCCATCCAGGCTGTACCCTGTGCCCTGTGATGCACTGGCATCCCGTCCAGGGTGTCCCCCAGCCCTGTGCCCTGTGATGGACTGGCATCCCGTCCAGGGTGTCACCCTGCCCTGTGCCCTGCGATGGACAGGCATCCCGTCCAGGCTGTACCCCAGCCCTGTGCCCTGCGATGGACTGGCATCCCATCCAGGCTGTACCCCAGCTCTGTGCCCTGTGATGGACTGGCATCCCGTGCAGGGTGTCCCACATCCCTGTGCCCTGCGATGGACTGGCCTCCCGTCCAGGGTGTCCCCCAGCCCTGTGCCCTGCGATGGACCGGAATCCCATCCAGGCTGTCCCTCAGCCCTGTGCCCTGCGATGGACTGGCATCCCATCCAGGCTGTACCCTGTGCCTTGCGATGGACTGGTATCCCGTCCAGGTTGTACCCCAGCACCCTGCACTGCGATGGACTGGCATCCCGTCCAGGGTGTCCCTCAGCCCTGTGCCCTGCGATGGACTGGCATCCCTTCCAGGCTGTACCCTGTGCCCTTTGATGGACTGGCATCCCGTCCAGGGTGTCCCCCAACCCCGCGCCCTGTGATGGACTGGCATCCTGTCCAGGCTGTACCCCAGACCTGTGCCCTGTGATAGACTGGCATCCCGTGCAGGGTGTCCCACAGCCCTGTGCCCTGCGATGGACTGGCATCCCATCCAGGTTGTACCCCAGCCCTGTGCACTGTGATGGACTGGCATCCCGTGCAGGTTGTACCCCAGCACCCTGCCCTGCGATGGACTGGCATCCCGTCCAGGGTGTCCCTCAGCCCTGTGCCCTGCGATGGACTGGCATCCCGTCCAGGGTGTCACCCAGCCCTGTGATGGACTGGCATCCCGTCCAGGGTATCCCCCAGCCCCGCGCCCTTTGATGGACTGGCATCCTGTCCAGGCTTTACCCCAGACCTGTGCCCTGCGATGGACTGGCATCCCATCCAGGCTGTTCCCAGTGCCCTGTGATGGACTGGCATCCCGTCCAGGCTGTACCCCAGCCCTGTGCCCTGTGATAGACTGGCATCCCGTCCAGGGTGTCCCCCAGCCCCGTGCCCTGTGATGGACTGGCATCGCATCCAGGCTGTACCCTGTGCCCTGTGATGCACTGGCATCCCGTCCAGGGTGTCCATCAGCCCTGTGCCCGATGATGGGCTGGCATCCCGGCCAGGCTGTACCCCTAGCCCTGTGCCCTGTGATGGAGTGGCATCCCATCCAGGGTGTCCCCCTGCCCTGTGCCCTGTGATGGACTGGCATCCCGTCCAGGCTGTACCCCAGCCCTGTGCCCTGTGATGGACTGGAATCCCATGCAGGTTGTCCCACAGCCCTGTGCCCTGCGATGGACTGGTATCCCATCTAGGTTGTTACCCAGCACCGTGCCCTGCGATGGACTGGCATCCCGTCTAGGTTGTACCCAAGCACCCTGCCCTGCGATGGACTGGCATCCCGTCCAGGGTGTCCCTCAGCCCTGTGCCCTGCGATGGACTGGCATCCCTTCCAGGCTGTACCCTGTGCCCTGTGATGGACTGGCATCCCGTCCATGGTGTCCCCCAACCCCGCGCCCTGTGATGGACTGGCATCCTGTCCAGGCTGTACCCCAGACCTGTGCCCTGCGATGGACTGGCATCCCATCCAGGCTGTTCCCAGTGCCCTGTGATGGACTGGCATCCCGTCCAGGCTGTACCCCAGCCCTGTGCCCTGTGATAGACTGGCATCCCGTGCAGGGTGTCCCACAGCCCTGTGCCCTATGATGGACTGGCCTCCCGTCCAGGGTGTCCCACAGCCGTGTGCCTTGCGATGTATTGGCATCCCGTCCAGGATGTATCCCAGCCCTCTGCCCTGCGATGGACTGGCATCCCATCCAGGGTGTCCCCCAGCCCCGTGCCCTGTGATGGACTGGCATTCCATCCATGCTGTACCCTGTGCCCTGTGATGCACTGGCATCCCGTCCAGGGTGTCCCCCAGCCCCGTGCCCTGTGATGCACTGGAAACCCGTCCAGGGAGTCTCCCAGCCCTGTGCCCTGCGATGGACAGGCATCCCGTCCAGGCTGTACCTCAGCCCTGTGCCCTGCGATGGACTGGCATCCCGTGCAGGGTGTCCCACAGCCCAGTGCCCTGCGATGGACTGGCATCCCATCCAGGTTGTACCCCAGCCCTGTGCCCTGTGATGGACTGGCATCCCGTGCAGGGTGTCCCACAGCCCTGTGCCCTGCGATGGACTGGCATCCCATCAAGGCTGTACCCCAGCCCAGTGCCCTGCGATGGACTGGCATCCCGTCCAGGGTGTCCCTCAGCCCTGTGCCCTGCGATGGACTGGCATCCCATCAAGGCTGTACCCCAGCCCAGTGCCCTGCGATGGACTGGCATCCCGTCCAGGGTGTCCCTCAGCCCTGTGCCCTGCAATGGACTGGCATCCCTTCCAGGCTGTACCCTGTGCCCTGTGATGGACTGGCATCCCGTCCAGGATGTCCCCCAGCCCCGCGCCCTGTGATGGACTGGCATCCCATCCAGGCTGTTCCCAGTGTCCTGTGATGGACTGGCATCCCGTCCAGGCTGTACCCCAGCCCTGTGCCCTGTGATAGACTGGCATCCCGTGCAGGGTGTCCCACAGCCCAGTGCCCTGCGATGGACTGGCATCCCATCCAGGTTGTACCCCAGCCCTATGCCCTGTGAAGGACTGGCATCCCGTGCATGGTGTCCCACAGCCCTGTGCCCTGCGATGGACTGGCATCCCATCAAGGCTGTACCCCAGCCCAGTGCCCTGCGATGGACTGGCATCCCGTCCAGGGTGTCCCTCAGCCCTGTGCCCTGCAATGGACTGGCATCCGTTCCAGGCTGTACCCTGTGCCCTGTGATGGACTGGCATCCCGTCCAGGATGTCCCCCAGCCCCGCGCCCTGTGATGGACTGTCATCCTGTCCAGGCTGTACCCCAGCCCAGTGCCCTGCGATGGACTGGTATCCCATCCAGGCTCTTCCCAGTGCCCTGTGATGGACTGGCATCGCGTCCAAGCTGTACCTCATCCCCATGCCCTGTAATGGACTGGCATCCCATCCAGGCTGAACCCTCTGCCCTGTGATGGACGGGCATCCCATCTAAGCTGTACCCCAGCCCAGTGCCCTGTCATGGACATGCATCCCGTCCAGGGTGTCCCCCAGCCCTGTGCGCTGTGATGGACTGGCATCCCATCCAGGGTGTACCCCAGCCCCGTGCCCAGTGATGGACTGGCAACCCGTCCAGGGAGTCCCCCAGCCCTGTTCCCTGCGATGGACAGGCATCCCGTCCAGGCTGTACCTCAGCCCTGTGCCCTGCGATGGACTGGCATCCCATCCAGGCTGTACCCCAGCCCTGTGCCCTGTGATGGACTGGCATCCCGTGCAGGGTGTCCCACAGCCCTGTGCCTTGCGATGGATTGGCATCCCGTCCAGGATGTATCCCAGCCCTCTGCCCTGCGATGGACTGGCATCCCATCCAGGGTGTCCCCCAGCCCCGTGCCCTGTGATGGACTGGCATTCCATCCAGGCTGTACCCTGTGCCCTGTGATGCACTGGCATCCCGTCCAGGGTGTCCCCCAGCCCTGTGTCCTGTGATGGACTGGCATCCCATCCAGGCTGTACCCCAGTCCTGTGCCCTGCGATGGACTGGCCTCCCGTCCAGGGTGTCCCCCAGCCCCGTGCCCTGCGATGGACCGGAATCCCATCCAGGCTGTCCCTCAGCCCTGTGCCCTGCGATGGACTGGCATCCCATCCAGGCTGTACCCTGTGCCTTGCGATGGACTGGCATCGCATCCAGGCTGTACCCCAGCCCTGTGCCCTGTGATGGACTGGCATCCCGTGCAGGGTGTCCCACAGCCCTGTGCCCTGCGATGGACTGGCCTCCCGTCCAGGGTGTCCCACAGCCCTGTGCCTTGCGATGGATTGGCATCCCGTCCAGGATGTATCCCAGCCCTCTGCCCTGCGATGGACTGGCATCCCATCCAGGGTGTCCCCCAGCCCCGTGCCCTGTGATGGACTGGCATTCCATCCAGGCTGTACCCTGTGCCCTGTGATGCACTGGCATCCCGTCCAGGGTGTCCCCCAGCCCCGTGCCCTGTGATGGACTGGAAACCCGTCCAGGGAGTCTCCCAGCCCTGTGCCCTACGATGGACAGGCATCCCGTCCAGGCTGTACCTCAGCCCTGTGCCCTGCGATGGACTGGCATCCCATCCTGGCTGTACCCCAGCCCTGTGCCCTGTGATGGACTGGCATCCCGTGCAGGGTGTCCCACAGCCCTGTGCCTTGCGATGGATTGGCATCCCATCCAGGATATATCCCAGCCCTCTGCCCTGCGATGGACTGGCATCCCATCTAAGCTGTAACCCAGCCCTGTGCCCTGTCATGGACTGGCATCCCATCCAGGGTGTCCCCCAGCCCCGAGCCCTGTGATGGACTTGCATTCCATCCAGGCTGTACCCTGTGCCCTGTGATGCACTGGCATCCCGTCCAGGGTGTCCCCCAGCCCTGTGCCCTGTGATGGACTGGCATCCCGTCCAGGGTGTCACCCAGCCCTGTGCCCTGCGATGGACAGGCATCCGGTCCAGGCTGTACCCCAGCCCTGTGCCCTGCGATGGACTGGCATCCCATCCAGGCTGTACCCCAGCCCTGTGCCCTGTGATGGACTGGCATCCCGTGCAGGGTGTCCCACATCCCTGTGCCCTGCGATGGACTGGCCTCCCGTCCAGGGTGTCCCCCCAGCCCTGTGCCCTGCGATGGACCGGAATCCCATCCAGGCTGTCCCTCAGCCCTGTGCCCTGCGATGGACTGGCATCCCATCCAGGCTGTACCCTGTGCCTTGCGATGGACTGGTATCCCGTCCAGGTTGTACCCCAGCACCCTGCCCTGCGATGGACTGGCATCCCGTCCAGGGTGTCCCTCAGCCCTGTGCCCTGCGATGGACTGGCATCCCTTCCAGGCTGTACCCTGTGCCCTCTGATGGACTGGCATCCCGTCCAGGGTGTCCCCCAACACCGCGCCCTGTGATGGACTGGCATCCTGTCCAGGCTGTACCCCAGACCTGTGCCCTGCGATGGACTGGCATCCCATCCAGGCTGTTCCCAGTGCCCTGTGATGGACTGGCATCCCGTCCAGGCTGTACCCAAGCCCTGTGCCCTGTGATACACTGGCATCCCGTGCAGGGTGTCCCACAGCCCTGTGCCCTGCGATGGACTGGCATCCCATCCAGGTTGTACCCCAGCCCTGTGCACTGTGATGGACTGGCATCCCGTGCAGGTTGTACCCCAGCACCCTGCCCTGCGATGGACTGGCATCCCGTCCAGGGTGTCCCTCAGCCCTGTGCCCTGCGATGGACTGGCATCCCGTCCAGGGTGTCACCCAGCCCTGTGATGGACTAGCATCCCGTCCAGAGTGTCCCCCAGCCCCCGCCCTGTGATGGACTGGCATCCTGTCCAGGCTGTACCCCAGACCTGTGCCCTGCGATGGACTGGCATCCCATCCAGGCTGTTCCCAGTGCCCTGTGATGGACTGGCATCCCGTCCAGGCTGTACCCCAGCCCTGTGCCCTGTGATAGACTGGCATCCCGTCCAGGGTGTCCCCCAGCCCCGTGCCCTGTGATGGACTGGCATCGCATCTAGGCTGTACCCTGTGCCCTGTGATGCACTGGCATCCCGTCCAGGGTGTCCATCAGCCCTGTGCCCGATGATGGGCTGGCATCCCGGCCAGGCTGTACCCCCTAGCCCTGTGCCCTGTGATGGAGTGGCATCCCATCCAGGGTGTCCCCCTGCCCTGTGCCCTGTGATGGACTGGCATCCCGTACAGGCTGTACCCCAACCCTGTGCCCTGCGTTGGACTGGCATCCCATCCAGACTGTTCCCAGTGCCCTGTGATAGACTGGCATCCCGTCCAGGCTGTACCCCAGCCCTGTGCCCTGTGATGCACTGGCATCCCTTCCAGGGTGTCCCTCAGCCCTCTGCCCTGCAATGGACTGGCATCCCTTCCAGGCTGTACCCTGTGCCCTGTGATGGGACTGGCATCCCGTCCAGGATGTCCCCCAGCCCCGCGCCCTGTGATGGACTGTCATCCTGTCCAGGCTGTACCCCAGCCCTGTGCCCTGCGATGGACTGGTATCCCATCCAGGCTGTTCCCAGTGCCCTGTGATGGACTGGCATCGCGTCCAGGCTGTACCTCAGCCCCATGCCCTGTAATGGACTGGCATCCCATCCAGGCTGAACCCTCTGCCCTGTGATGGACGGGCATCTCATCTAAGCTGTACCCCAGCCCAGTGCCCTGTCATGGACATGCATCCCGTCCAGGGTGTCCCCCCAGCCCTGTGCGCTGTGATGGACTGGCATCCCATCCAGGGTGTACCCCAGCCCCGTGCCCTATGATGGACTGGCAACCCGTCCAGGGAGTCCCCCAGCCCTGTGCCCTGCGATGGACAGGCATCCCGTCCAGGCTGTACCTCAGCCCTGTGCCCTGCGATGGACTGGCATCCCATCCAGGCTGTACCCCAGCCCTGTGCCATGTGATGGACTGGCATCCCGTGCAGGGTGTCCCACAGCCCTGTGCCTTGCGATGGATTGGCATCCCCGTCCAGGTTGTATCCCAGCCCTCTGCCCTGCGATGGACTGGCATCCCATCCAGGGTGTCCCCCAGCCCCGTGCCCTGTGATGGACTGGCATTCCATCCAGGCTGTACCCTGTGCCCTGTGATGCACTGGCATCCCGTCCAGGGTGTCCCCCAGACCTGTGCCTTGTGATGGACTGGCATCCCGTCCAGGGTGTCACCCAGCCCTGTGCCCTGCCATGGACAGGCATCCCGTCCAGGCTGTACCCCAGCCCTGTGCCCTGCGATGGACTGGCATCCCATCCAGGCTGTATCCCAGCCCTGTGCCCTGCGATGGACTGGCCTCCCATCCAGGGTGTCCCCCAGCCCCGTGCCCTGCGATGGACCGGAATCCCATCCAGGCTGTCCCCCCAGCCTCGTGCCCTGCGATGGACCGGAATCCCATCCAGGCTGTCCCTCAGCCCTGTGCCCTGCGATGGACTGGCATCCCATCCAGGCTGTACCCTGTGCCTTGCGATGGACTGGCATCGCATCCAGGCTGTACCCCAGCCCTGTGCCCTGTGATGGACTGGCATCCCGTGCAGGGTGTCCCACAGCCCTGTGCCCTGCGATGGACTGGCCTCCCGTCCAGGGTGTCCCACAGCCCTGTGCCTTGCGATGTATTGGCATCCCGTCCAGGATGTATCCCAGCCCTCTGCCCTGCGATGGACTGGCATCCCATCCAGGGTGTCCCCCAGCCCCGTGCCCTGTGATGGACTGGCATTCCATCCAGGCTGTACCCTGTGCCCTGTGATGCACTGGCATCCGTCCAGGGTGTCCCCCAGCCCCGTGCCCTGTGATGGACTGGAAACCCGTCCAGGGAGTCTCCCAGCCCTGTGCCCTGCGATGGACAGGCATCCCGTCCAGGCTGTACCTCAGCCCTGTGCCCTGCGATGGACTGGCATCCCGTGCAGGGTGTCCCACAGCCCAGTGCCCTGCGATGGACTGGCATCCCATCCAGGTTGTACCCCAGCCCTGTGCCCTGTGATGGACTGGCATCCCGTGCAGGGTGTCCCACAGCCCTGTGCCCTGCGATGGACTGGCATCCCATCAAGGCTGTACCCCAGCCCAGTGCCCTGCGATGGACTGGCATCCCGTCCAGGGTGTCCCTCAGCCCTGTGCCCTGCGATGGACTGGCATCCCATCAAGGCTGCACCCCAGCCCAGTGCCCTGCGATGGACTGGCATCCCCGTCCAGGGTGTCCCTCAGCCCTGTGCCCTGCAATGGACTGGCATCCCTTCCAGGCTGTACCCTGTGCCCTGTGATGGACTGGCATCCCGTCCAGTATGTCCCCCAGCCCCGCGCCCTGCGATGGACTGGGCATCCCGTCCAGGGTGTACCCTGTGCCTTGCGATGGCCTGGTATCCCGTCCAGGCTGTAACCCAGCCCTGTGCCCTGCGATGCACTGGCATCCCTTCCAGGCTGTACCCTGTGCCCTGTGATGGACTGGCATCCCGTCCAGGGTGTCCCCTAACCCCCGCGCCCTGTGATGGACTGGCATCCTGTCCAGGCTGTACCCAGACCTGTGCCCTGCGATGGACTGGCATCCCATCCAGGGTGTCCCCAAGCCCTGTACCCTGTGATGGACTGGCATCCCATCCAGGGTGTCCCCCAGCCCTGTGCCATGCGATGAACTGGCATCCCATCCAGGCTGTTCCCAGTGCCCTGTGATGGACTGGCATCCCGTCCAGGCTGTACCCCAGCCCTGTGCCCTGTGATAGACTGGCATCCCATGCAGGGTGTCCCACAGCCCTGTGCCCTGCGATGGACTGGCATCCCATCCAGGTTGTACCCCAGCCCTGTGCCTGTGATGGACTGGCATCCCGTCCAGGGGTGTCCCTCTGCCCTGTGCCCTGTGATGGACTTGCATTCCATCCAGGCTGTACCCCAGCCCTGTGATGGACTGGCATCCCGTCCAGGGTGTCCCCCAGCCCCCGCGCCCTGTGATGGACTGTCATCCTGTCCAGGCTGTACCCCAGCCCCTGTGCCCTGCGATGGACTGGTATCCCATCCAGGCTGTTCCCAGTTCCCTGTGATGGACTGGCATCGCGTCCAGGCTGTACCTCAGCCCCATGCCCTGTAATGGACTGGCATCCCATCCAGGCTGAACCCTCTGCCCTGTGATGGACGGGCATCCCATCTAAGCTGTACCCCAGCCCAGTGCCCTGTCATGGACATGCATCCCGTCCAGGGTGTCCCCCCAGCCCTGTGCGCTGTGATGGACTGGCATCCCATCCAGGGTGTACCCTGTGCCCTGTGATGCACTGGCATCCCGTCCAGGGTGTCCCCCAGCCCTGTGCCCTGTGATGGACTGGCATCCCGTCCAGGGTGTCACCCAGCCCTGTGCCCTGCGATGGACAGGCATCCGTCCAGGCTGTACCCCAGCCCTGTGCCCTGCGATGGACTGGCATCCCATCCAGGCTGTACCCTGTGCCTTGCGATGGACTGGTATCCCGTCCAGGGTGTCCCCCAGCCCCGTGCCCTGCGATGGACCGGAATCCCATCCAGGCTGTCCCTCAGCCCTGTGCCCTGTGATGGACTTGCATTCCATCCAGGCTGTACCCCAGCCCTGTGCCCTGTGATGGACTGGCATCCCGTGCAGGGTGTCCCACATCCCTGTGCCCTGCGATGGACTGGCCTCCCGTCCAGGGTGTCCCCAAGCCCCGTGCCCTGCAAAGGGACCGGAATCCCATCCAGGCTGTCCCTCAGCCCTGTGCCCTGCGATGGACTGGCAATCCATCCAGGCTGTACCCTGTGCCTTGCGATGGACTGGTATCCCGTCCAGGCTGTAACCCAGCCCTGTGCCCTGCGATGCACTGGCATCCCTTCCAGGCTGTACCCTGTGCCCTGTGATGGACTGGCATCCCGTCCAGGGTGTCCCCTAACCCCGCGCCCTGTGATGGACTGGCATCCTGTCCAGGCTGTTACCCCAGACCTGTGCCCTGAGATGGACTGGCATCCCATCCAGGGTGTCCCCCAGCCCTGTACCCTGTGACGGACTGGCATCCCATCCAGGGTGTCCCCCAGTCCTGTGCCATGCGATGGACTGGCATCCCATCCAGGGTGTCCCCCAGCCCTGTGCCCTGCGATGGACTGGCATCCCATCCAGGCTGTACCCCAGCCCTGTGCCCAGTGATGGACTGGCATCCCATCCAGGTTGTTTACCCAGCAACCGTGCCCTGCGATGGACTGGCATCCCGTCCAGGTTGTACCCCAGCACCCTGCCCTGCGATAGACTGGCATCCCGTCCAGGGTGTCCCTCAGCCCTGTGCCCTGCGATGGACTGGCATCCCTTCCAGGCTGTACCCTGTGCCCTCTGATGGACTGGCATCCCGTCCAGGGTGTCCCCCAACCCCGCGCCCTGTGATAGACTGGCATCCTGTCCAGGCTGTACCCCAGACCTGTGCCCTGCGATGGACTGGCATCCCATCCAGGCTGTTCCCAGTGCCCTGTGATGACTGGCATCCCGTCCAGGCTGTACCCCAGCCCTGTGCCCTGTGATAGACTGGCATCCCGTGCAGGGTGTCCCACAGCCCTGTGCTCTGCGATGGAATGGCATCCCATCCAGGTTGTACCCCAGCCCTGTGCCCTGTGATGGACTGGCATCCCGTGCAGGGTTGTCCCACAGCCCTGTGCCCTGCGATGGACTGGCATCCCATCAAGGCTGTACCCCAGCCCAGTGCCCTGCGATGAACTGGCATCCCGTCCAGGGTGTCCCTCAGCCCTGTGCCCTGCAATGGACTGGCATCCCTTCCAGGCTGTACCCTGTGCCCTGTGATGGACTGGCATCCCGTCCAGGGTGTCCCCCAGCCCCGCGCCCTGTGATGGACTGTCATCCTGTCCAGGCTGTACCCCAGCCCTGTGCCCTGCGATGGACTGGTATCCCATCCAGGCTGTTCCCAGTGCCCTGTGATGGACTGGCATCGCGTCCAGGCTGTACCTCAGCCCCATGCCCTGTAATGGACTGGCATCCCATCCAGGCTGAACCCTCTGCCCTGTGATGGACGGGCATCCATCTAAGCTGTACCCCAGCCCAGTGCCCTGTCATGGACCATGCATCCCGTCAGGGTGTCCCCCAGCCCTGTGCGCTGTGATGGACTGGCATCCCATCCAGGGAGTCCCCAGCCCTGTGCCCTGCCGATGGACAGGCATCCCGTCCAGGCTGTACCTCAGCCCTGTGCCCTGCGATGGACTGGCATCCTGTCCAGGCTGTACCCCAGACCTCTGCCTGCGATGGACTGGCATCCCATCCAGGGTGTCCCCCAGCCCTCTACCCTGTGATGGACTGGCATCCCATCCAGGGTGTCCCCCAGCCCTGTGCCATGCGATGGACTGGCATCCCATCCAGGGTGTCCCACAGCCCTGTGCCCTGCGATGGACTGGCATCCAATCCAGGCTGTACCCCAGCCCTGTGCCCTGTGATGGACTGGCATCCCATCCAGGTTGTTACCCAGCACCGTGCCCTGCGATGGACTGGCATCCCGTCCAGGTTGTACCCCAGCACCCTGCCCTACGATTGACTGGCATCCCGTCCAGGGTGTCCCTCAGCCCTGAGCCCTGCGATGGACTGGCATCCCTTCCAGGCTGTACCCTGTGCCCTCTGATGACTGGCATCCCGTCCAGGGTGTCCCCCAACCCCGCGCCCTGTGATGGACTGGCATCCTGTCCAGGCTGTACCCCCAGACCTGTGCCCTGCGATGGACTGGTATCCCATCCAGGCTGTTCCCAGTGCCCTGTGATGGACTGGCATCCCGTCCAGGCTGTACCCCAGCCCTGTGCCCTGTGATAGACTGGCATCCCGTGCAGGGTGTCCCACAGCCCAGTGCCCTACGATGGACTGGCATCCCATTCAGGTTGTACCCCAGCCCTGTGCCCTGTGATGGACTGGCATCCCGTGCAGGGTGTCCCACAGCCCTGTGCCCTGCGATGGACTGGCATCCCATCAAGGCTGTACCACAGCCCAGTGCCCTGCGATGGACTGGCATCCCGTCCAGGGTGTCCCTCAGCCCTCTGCCCTGCAATGGACTGGCATCCCTTCCAGGCTGTACCCTGTGCCCTGTGATGGACTGGCATCCCGTCCAGGATGTCCCCCAGCCCCGCGCCCTGTGATGGACTGTCATCCTGTCCAGGCTGTACCCCAGCCCTGTGCCCTGCGATGGACTGGTATCCCATCCAGGCTGTTCCCAGTGCCCTGTGATGGACTGGCATCGCGTCCAGGCTGTACCTCAGCCCCATGCCCTGTAATGGACTGGCATCCCATCCAGGCTGAACCCTCTGCCCTGTGATGGACGGGCATCTCATCTAAGCTGTACCCCAGCCCAGTGCCCTGTCATGGACATGCATCCCGTCCAGGGTGTCCCCCAGCCCTGTGCGCTGTGATGGACTGGCATCCCATCCAGGGTGTACCCCAGCCCCGTGCCCTATGATGGACTGGCAACCCGTCCAGGGAGTCCCCCAGCCTTGTGCCCTGCGATGGACAGGCATCCCGTCCAGGCTGTACCTCAGCCCTGTGCCCTGCGATGGACTGGCATCCCATCCAGGCTGTACCCCAGCCCTATGCCATGTGATGGACTGGCATCCCGTGCAGGGTGTCCCACAGCCCTGTGCCTTGCGATGGATTGGCATCCCGTCCAGGTTGTATCCCAGCCCTCTGCCCTGCGATGGACTGGCATCCCATCCAGGGTGTCCCCCAGCCCCGTGCCCTGTGATGGACTGGCATTCCATCCAGGCTGTACCCTGTGCCCTGTGATGCACTGGCATCCCGTCCAGGGTGTCCCCCAGACCTGTGCCCTGTGATGGACTGGCATCCCGTCCAGGGTGTCACCCAGCCCTGTGCCCTGCCATGGACAGGCATCCCGTCCAGGCTGTACCCCAGCCCTGTGCCCTGCGATGGACTGGCATCCCATCCAGGCTGTACCCCAGCCCTGTGCCCTGCGATGGACTGGCCTCCCATCCAGGGTGTCCCCCAGCCCCGTGCCCTGCGATGGACCGGAATCCCATCCAGGCTGTCCCCCAGCCTCGTGCCCTGCGATGGACCGGAATCCCATCCAGGCTGTCCCTCAGCCCTGTGACCTGCGATGGACTGGCATCCCATCCAGGCTGTACCCTGTGCCTTGCGATGGACTGGCATCGCATCCAGGCTGTACCCCAGCCCTGTGCCCTGTGATGGACTGGCATCCCGTGCAGGGTGTCCCCCAGCCCCGTGCCCTGTGATGGACTGGCATCGCATCCAGGCTGTAACCTGTGCCCTGTGATGCACTGGCATCCCGTCCAGGGTGTCCATCAGCCCTGTGCCCGATGATCGGCTGGCATCCCGGCCAGGCTGTACCCCTAGCCCTGTGCCCTGTGATGGAGTGGCATCCCATCCAGGGTGTCCCCCTGCCCTGTGCCCTGTGATGGACTGGCATCCCGTCCAGGGTGTCCCCCAGCCCCGTGCCCTGTGATGGACTGTCATCGCATCCAGGCTGTACCCTGTGCCCTGTGATGCACTGGCATCCCGTCCAGGGTGTCCATCAGCCCTGTGCCCGATGATGGGCTGGCATCCCGGCCAGGCTGTAACCCTAGCCCTTTGCCCTGTGATGGAGTGGCATCCCATCCAGGGTGTCCCCCTGCCCTGTGCCCTGTGATGGACTGGCATCCCGTACAGGCTGTACCCCAACCCTGTGCCCTACGTTGGACTGGTGTCCCGTCCAGGCTGTACCCCAGCCCTGTGCCCTGCGATGTACTGGCATCCCGTCCAGGGTGTCCCCCAGCCCCGTGCCCTGTGATGGATTGGCATCCCATCCAGGCTGTACCCTGTGCCCTGTGATGCACTGGTATCCCGTCCAGGGTGTCCATCAGCCCTGTGCCCTATGATGGGCTGGCATCCCGGCCAGGGTGTCCCTCAGCCCTGTGCCCTGCGATGGACTGGCATCCCATCCAGGGTGTCCCCTAGCCCTGTGCCCTGTGATGGAGTGGCATCCCATCCAGGGTGCCCCCCAGCCCTGTGCCCTGTGATGTACTGGCATCCTGTCCAGGGTGTCCCCCTGCCCTCTGCCCTGCGATGGACAGGCATCCCGTACAGGCTGTAACCCAGCCCTGTGCCCTGCGTTGGACTGGCATCCCATCCAGGCTGTTCCCAGTGCCCTGTGTTGGACTGGCATAGCGTCCAGGCTGTACCCCAGCCCTGTGCCCTCTGATGGACTGGCATCCCATGCAGGGTGTCCCACAGCCCTGTGCCCTGCAATGGACAGGTATCCCATCCAGGTTGTTACCCAGCACCGTGCCCTTCGATGGACTGGCATCCCGTCCAAGCTGTACCCCAGCCCTGTGCCCTCTGATGGACTGGCATCCCGTCCAGGGTGTCCCTCAGCCCTGTGCCCTGCAATGGACTGGCATCCCTTCCAGGCTGTACCCTGTGCCCTGTGATGGACTGGCATCCCGTCCAGGATGTCCCCCAGCCCCGCGCCCTGTGATGGACTGTCATCCTGTCCAGGCTGTACCCCAGCCCAGTGCCCTGCGATGGACTGGTATCCCATCCAGGCTGTTCCCAGTGCCCTGTGATGGACTGGCATCGCGTCCAGGGTGTACCTCAGCCCCATGCCCTGTAATGGACTGGCATCCCATCCAGGCTGAACCCTCTGCCCTGTGATGGACGGGCATCCCATCTAAGCTGTACCCCAGCCCAGTGCCCTGTCATGGACATGCATCCCGTCCAGGGTGTACCCCAGCCCTGTGCGCTGTGATGGACTGGCATCCCATCCAGGGTGTACCCCAGCCCCGTACCCAGTGATGGACTGGCAACCCGTCCAGGGAGTCCCCCAGCCCTGTGCCCTGCGATGGACAGGCATCCCGTCCAGGCTGTACCTCAGCCCTGTGCCCTGCGATGGACTGGCATCCCATCCAGGGTGTCCCCCAGCCCCGTGCCCTGTGATGGACTGGCATTCCATCCAGGCTGTACCCTGTGCCCTGTGATGCACTGGCATCCCGTCCAGGGTGTCCCCCAGCCCCGTGCCCTGTGATGGACTGGAAACCCGTCCAGGGAGTCTCCCAGCCCTGTGCCCTGCGATGGACAGGAATCCCGTCCAGGCTGTAACTCAGCCCTGTGCCCTGCGATGGACTGGCATCCCATCCAGGCTGTACCCCAGCCCTGTGCCCTGTGATGGACTGGCATCCCGTGCAGGGTGTCCCACAGCCCTGTGCCTTGCGATGGATTGGCATCCCATCCAGGATATATCCCAGCCCTCTGCCCTGCGATGGACTGGCATCCCATCTAAGCTGTAACCCAGCCCTGTGCCCTGTCATGGACTGGCATCCCATCCAGGGTGTCCCCCCAGCCCCGTGCACTGTGATGGACTTGCATTCCATCCAGGCTGTACCCTGTGCCCTGTGATGCACTGGCATCCCATGCAGGGTGTCCCACAGCCCTGTGCCCTGCGATGGACTGGCCTCCCATCCAGGGTGTCCCACAGCCCTGTGCCTTGCGATGTATTGGCATCCCGTCCAGGATGTATCCCAGCCCTCTGCCCTGCGATGGACTGGCATCCCATCCAGGGTGTCCCCCAGCCCCGTGCCCTGTGATGGACTGGCATTCCATCCAGGCTGTACCCTGTGCCCTGTGATGCACTGGCATCCCATCCAGGGTGTCCCCCAGCCCCGTGCCCTGTGATGGACTGGAAACCCGTCCAGGGAGTCTCCCAGCCCTGTGCCCTGCGATGGACAGGCATCCCGTCCAGGCTGTACCTAAGCCCTGTGCCCTGTGATAGACTGGCATCCCGTGCAGGGTGTCCCACAGCCCTGTGCCCTATGATGGACTGGCCTCCCGTCCAGGGTGTCCCACAGCCGTGTGCCTTGCGATGTATTGGCATCCCGTCCAGGATGTATCCCAGCCCTCTGCCCTGCGATGGACTGGCATCCCATCCAGGGTGTCCCCCAGCCCCGTGCCCTGTGATGGACTGGCATTCCATCCATGCTGTACCCCTGTGCCCTGTGATGCACTGGCATCCCGTCCAGGGTGTCCCCCAGCCCCGTGCCCTGTGATGCACTGGAAACCCGTCCAGGGAGTCTCCCAGCCCTGTGCCCTGCGATGGACAGGCATCCCGTCCAGGCTGTACCTCAGCCCTGTGCCCTGCGATGGACTGGCATCCGTGCAGGGTGTCCCACAGCCCAGTGCCCTGCGATGGACTGGCATCCCATCCAGGTTGTACCCCAGCCCTGTGCCCTGTGATGGACTGGCATCCCGTGCAGGGTGTCCCACAGCCCTGTGCCCTGCGATGGACTGGCATCCCATCAAGGCTGTACCCCAGCCCAGTGCCCTGCGATGGACTGGCATCCCGTCCAGGGTGTCCCTCAGCCCTGTGCCCTGCGATGGACTGGCATCCCATCAAGGCTGTACCCCAGCCCAGTGCCCTGCGATGGACTGGCATCCCGTCCAGGGTGTCCCTCAGCCCTGTGCCCTGCAATGGACTGGCATCCCTTCCAGGCTGTACCTGTGCCCTGTGATGGACTGGCATCCCGTCCAGGATGTCCCCCAGCCCCGCGCCCTGTGATGGACTGGCATCCCATCCAGGCTGTTCCCAGTGTCCTGTGATGGACTGGCATCCCGTCCAGGCTGTACCCCAGCCCTGTGCCCTGTGATAGACTGGCATCCCGTGCAGGGTGTCCCACAGCCCAGTGCCCTGCGATGGACTGGCATCCCATCCAGGTTGTACCCCAGCCCTATGCCCTGTGAAGGACTGGCATCCCGTGCATGGTGTCCCACAGCCCTGTGCCCTGCGATGGACTGGCATCCCATCAAGGCTGTACCCCAGCCCAGTGCCCTGCGATGGACTGGCATCCCGTCCAGGGTGTCCCCTCAGCCCTGTGCCCTGCAATGGACTGGCATCCGTTCCAGGCTGTACCCTGTGCCCTGTGATGGACTGGCATCCCGTCCAGGATGTCCCCCAGCCCCGCGCCCTGTGATGGACTGTCATCCTGTCCAGGCTGTACCCCAGCCCAGTGCCCTGCGATGGACTGGTATCCCATCCAGGCTCTTCCCAGTGCCCTGTGATGGACTGGCATCGCGTCCAAGCTGTACCTCATCCCCATGCCCTGTAATGGACTGGCATCCCATCCAGGCTGAACCCTCTGCCCTGTGATGGACGGCATCCCATCTAAGCTGTACCCCAGCCCAGTGCCCTGTCATGGACATGCATCCCGTCCAGGGTGTACCCCAGCCCCGTGCCCAGTGATGACTGGCAACCCGTCCAGGGAGTCCCCCAGCCCTGTTCCCTGCGATGGACAGGCATCCCGTCCAGGCTGTACCTCAGCCCTGTGCCCTGCGATGGACTGGCATCCCATCCAGGCTGTACCCAGCCCTGTGCCCTGTGATGGACTGGCATCCCGTGCAGGGTGTCCCACAGCCCTGTGCCTTGCGATGGATTGGCATCCGTCCAGGATGTATCCCAGCCCTCTGCCCTGCGATGGACTGGCATCCCATCCAGGGTGTCCCCCAGCCCCGTGCCCTGTGATGGACTGGCATTCCATCCAGGCTGTACCCTGTGCCCTGTGATGCACTGGCATCCCGTCCAGGGTGTCCCCCAGCCCTGTGTCCTGTGATGGACTGGCATCCCATCCAGGCTGTACCCCAGTCCTGTGCCCTGCGATGGACTGGCCTCCCGTCCAGGGTGTCCCCCAGCCCCGTGCCCTGCGATGGACCGGAATCCCATCCAGGCTGTCCCCAGCCCCGTGCCCTGCGATGGACCGGAATCCCATCCAGGCTGTCCCTCAGCCCTGTGCCCTGCGATGGACTGGCATCCCATCCAGGCTGTACCCTGTGCCTTGCGATGGACTGGCATCGCATCCAGGCTGTACCCCAGCCCTGTGCCCTGTGATGGACTGGCATCCCGTGCAGGGTGTCCCACAGCCCTGTGCCCTGCGATGGACTGGCCTCCCGTCCAGGGTGTCCCACAGCCCTGTGCCTTGCGATGGATTGGCATCCCGTCCAGGATGTATCCCAGCCCTCTGCCCTGCGATGGACTGGCATCCCATCCAGGGTGTCCCCCAGCCCCGTGCCCTGTGATGGACTGGCATTCCATCCAGGCTGTACCCTGTGCCCTGTGATGCACTGGCATCCCGTCCAGGGTGTCCCCCAGCCCCGTGCCCTGTGATGGACTGGAAACCCGTCCAGGGAGTCTCCCAGCCCTGTGCCCTACGATGGACAGGCATCCCGTCCAGGCTGTACCTCAGCCCTGTGCCCTGCGATGGACTGGCATCCCATCCTGGCTGTACCCCAGCCCTGTGCCCTGTGATGGACCTGGCATCCCGTGCAGGGTGTCCCACAGCCCTGTGCCTTGCGATGGATTGGCATCCCATCCAGGATATATCCCAGCCCTCTGCCCTGCGATGGACTGGCATCCCATCTAAGCTGTAACCCAGCCCTGTGCCCTGTCATGGACTGGCATCCCATCCAGGGTGTCCCCCAGCCCCGAGCCCTGTGATGGACTTGCATTCCATCCAGGCTGTACCCTGTGCCCTGTGATGCACTGGCATCCCGTCCAGGTGTCCCCCAGCCCTGTGCCCTGTGATGGACTGGCATCCCGTCCAGGGTGTCACCCAGCCCTGTGCCCTGCGATGGACAGGCATCCGGTCCAGGCTGTACCCCAGCCCTGTGCCCTGCGATGGACTGGCATCCCATCCAGGCTGTACCCCAGCCCTGTGCCCTGTGATGGACTGGCATCCCGTGCAGGGTGTCCCACATCCCTGTGCCCTGCGATGGACTGGCCTCCCGTCCAGGGTGTCCCCCAGCCCTGTGCCCTGCGATGGACCGGAATCCCATCCAGGCTGTCCCTCAGCCCTGTGCCCTGCGATGGACTGGCATCCCATCCAGGCTGTACCCTGTGCCTTGCGATGGACTGGTATCCCGTCCAGGTTGTACCCCAGCACCCTGCCTGCGATGGACTGGCATCCCGTCCAGGGTGTCCCTCAGCCCTGTGCCCTGCGATGGACTGGCATCCCTTCCAGGCTGTACCCTGTGCCCTCTGATGGACTGGCATCCCGTCCAGGGTGTCCCCCAACACCGCGCCCTGTGATGGACTGGCATCCTGTCCAGGCTGTACCCCAGACCTGTTGCCCTGCGATGGACTGGCATCCCATCCAGGCTGTTCCCAGTGCCCTGTGATGGACTGGCATCCCGTCCAGGCTGTACCCAAGCCCTGTGCCCTGTGATACACTGGCATCCCGTGCAGGGTGTCCCACAGCCCTGTGCCCTGCGATGGACTGGCATCCCATCCAGGTTGTACCCCAGCCCTGTGCACTGTGATGGACTGGCATCCCGTGCAGGTTGTACCCCAGCACCCTGCCCTGCGATGGACTGGCATCCCGTCCAGGGTGTCCCTCAGCCCTGTGCCCTGCGATGGACTGGCATCCCGTCCAGGGTGTCACCCAGCCCTGTGATGGACTGGCATCCCGTCCAGAGTGTCCCCCAGCCCCCGCCCTGTGATGGACTGGCATCCTGTCCAGGCTGTACCCCAGACCTGTGCCCTGCGATGGACTGGCATCCCATCCAGGCTGTTCCCAGTGCCCTGTGATGGACTGGCATCCCGTCCAGGCTGTACCCCAGCCCTGTGCCCTGTGATAGACTGGCATCCCGTCCAGGGTGTCCCCCAGCCCGTGCCCTGTGATGGACTGGCATCGCATCTAGGCTGTACCCCTGTGCCCTGTGATGCACTGGCATCCCGTCCAGGGTGTCCATCAGCCCTGTGCCCGATGATGGGCTGGCATCCCGGCCAGGCTGTACCCCTAGCCCTGTGCCCTGTGATGGAGTGGCATCCCATCCAGGGTGTCCCCCTGCCCTGTGCCCTGTGATGGACTGGCATCCCGTACAGGCTGTACCCCAACCCTGTGCCCTGCGTTGGACTGGCATCCCATCCAGACTGTTCCCAGTGCCCTGTGATAGACTGGCATCCCGTCCAGGCTGTACCCCAGCCCTGTGCCCTGTGATGCACTGGCATCCCTTCCAGGCTGTACCCTGTGCCCTGTGATGGACTGGCATCCCGTCCAGGGTGTCCCCTAACCCCGCGCCCTGTGATGGACTGGCATCCTGTCCAGGCTGTACCCCAGACCTGTGCCCTGCGATGGACTGGCATCCCATCCAGGGTGTCCCCCAGCCCTGTACCCTGTGATGGACTGGCATCCCATCCAGGGTGTCCCCCAGCCCTGTGCCATGCGATGGACTGGCATCCCATCCAGGGTGTCCCCCAGCCCTGTGCCCTGCGATGGACTGGCATCCCATCCAGGCTGTACCCCAGCCCTGTGCCCAGTGATGGACTGGCATCCCATCCAGGTTGTTACCCAGCACCGTGCCCTGCGATGGACTGGCATCCCGTCCAGGTTGTACCCCAGCACCCTGCCCTGCGATGGACTGGCATCCCGTCCAGGGTGTCCCTCAGCCCTGTGCCCTGCGATGGACTGGCATCCCTTCCAGGCTGTACCCTGTGCCCTCTGATGGACTGGCATCCCGTCCAGGGTGTCCCCCAACCCCGCGCCCTGTGATGGACTGGCATCCTGTCCAGGCTGTACCCCAGACCTGTGCCCTGCGGTGGACTGGCATCCCATCCAGGCTGTTCCCAGTGCCCTGTGATGGACTGGCATCCCGTCCAGGCTGTACCCCAGCCCTGTGCCCTGTGATAGACTGGCATCCCATGCAGGGTGTCCCACAGCCCTGTGCCCTGCGATGGACTGGCATCCCATCCAGGTTGTACCCCAGCCCTGTGCCCTGTGATGGACTGGCATCCCGTGCAGGGTGTCCCACAGCCCTGTGCCCTGCGATGGACTGGCATCCCATCAAGGCTGTACCCCAGCCCAGTGCCCTGCGATGGACTGGCATCCCGTCCAGGGTGTCCCTCAGCCCTGTGCCCTGCAATGGACTGGCATCCCTTCCAGGCTGTACCCTGTGCCCTGTGATGGACTGCATCCCGTCCAGGGTGTCCCCCCAGCCCCGCGCCCTGTGATGGACTGTCATCCTGTCCAGGCTGTACCCCAGCCCTGTGCCCTGCGATGGACTGGTATCCCATCCAGGCTGTTCCCAGTTCCCTGTGATGGACTGGCATCGCGTCCAGGCTGTACCTCAGCCCCATGCCCTGTAATGGACTGGCATCCCATCCAGGCTGAACCCTCTGCCCTGTGATGGACGGGCATCCCATCTAAGCTGTACCCCAGCCCAGTGCCCTGTCATGGACATGCATCCCGTCCAGGGTGTCCCCCAGCCCTATGCGCTGTGATGGACTGGCATCCCATCCAGGGTGTACCCCAGCCCCGTGCCCTGTGATGGACTGGCAACCCGTCCAGGGAGTCCCCCAGCCCTGTGCCCTGCGATAGACAGGCATCCCGTCCAGGCTGTACCTCAGCCTGTGCCCTGCGATGGACTGGCATCCTGTCCAGGCTGTACCCAGACCTCTGCCCTGCGATGGACTGGCATCCCATCCAGGGTGTCCCCCAGCCCTGTACCCTGTGATGGACTGGCATCCCATCCAGGGTGTCCCCCAGCCCTGTGCCATGCGATGGACTGGCATCCCATCCAGGGTGTCCCCCAGCCCTGTGCCCTGCGATGGACTGGCATCCAATCCAGGCTGTTCCCCAGCCCTGTGCCCTGTGATGGACTGGCATCCCATCCAGGTTGTTACCCAGCACCGTGCCCTGCGATGGACTGGCATCCCGTCCAGGTTGTACCCCAGCACCCTGCCCTGCGATGGACTGGCATCCCGTCCAGGGTGTCCCTCAGCCCTGTGCCCTGCGATGGACTGGCATCCCTTCCAGGCTGTACCCTGTGCCCTCTGATGGACTGGCATCCCGTCCAGGGTGTCCCCCAACCCCGCGCCCTGTGATGGACTGGCATCCTGTCCAGGCTGTACCCCAGACCTGTGCCCTGCGATGACTGGCATCCCATCCAGGCTGTTCCCAGTGCCCTGTGATGGACTGGCATCCCGTCCAGGCTGTACCCAAGCCCTGTGCCCTGTGATAGACTGGCATCCCGTGCAGGGTGTCCCACAACACAGTGCCCTGCGATGGACTGGCATCCCTTCCAGGTTGTACCCCCAGCCCTGTGCCCTGTGATGGACTGGCATCCCGTGCAGGGTGTCCCACAGCCCTGTGCCCTGCGATGACTGGCATCCCATCAAGGCTGTACCCCAGCCCAGTGCCCTGCGATGGACTGGCATCCCGTCCAGGGTGTCCCTCAGCCCTGTGCCCTGCAATGGACTGGCATCCCTTCCAGGCTGTACCCTGTGCCCTGTGATGGACTGGCATCCCGTCCAGGATGTCCCCCAGCCCCGCGCCCTGTGATGGACTGTCATCCTGTCCAGGCTGTACCCCAGCCCTGTGCCCTGCGATGGACTGGTATCGCGTCCAGGCTGTACCTCAGCCCCATGCCCTGTAATGGACTGGCATCCCATCCAGGCTGAACCCTCTGCCCTGTGATGGACGGGCATCCCATCTAAGCTGTACCCCAGCCCAGTGCCCTGTCATGGACATGCATCCCGTCCAGGGTGTCCCCCAGCCCTGTGCGCTGTGATGGACTGGCATCCCATCCAGGGTGTACCCTGTGCCCTGTGATGCACTGGCATCCCGTCCAGGGTGTCCCCCAGCCCTGTGCCCTGTGATGGACTGGCATCCCGTCCAGGGTGTCACCCAGCCCTGTGCCCTGCGATGGACAGGCATCCCGTCCAGGCTGTACCCCAGCCCTGTGCCCTGCGATGGACTGGCATCCCATCCAGGCTGTACCCTGTGCCTTGCGATGGACTGGTATCCCGTCCAGGGTGTCCCCCAGCCCCGTGCCCTGCGATGGACCGGAATCCCATCCAGGCTGTCCCTCAGCCCTGTGCCCTGTGATGGACTTGTATTCCATCCAGGCTGTACCCCAGCCTGTGCCCTGTGATGGACTGGCATCCCGTGCAGGGTGTCCCACATCCCTGTGCCCTGCGATGGACTGGCCTCCCGTCCAGGGTGTCCCCAAGCCCCGTGCCCTGCAAAGGACCGGAATCCCATCCAGGCTGTCCCTCAGCCTGTGCCCTGCGATGGACTGGCATCCCATCCAGGCTGTACCCTGTGCCTTGCGATGGACTGGTATCCCGTCCAGGCTGTAACCCAGCCCTGTGCCCTGCGATGCACTGGCATCCCTTCCAGGCTGTACCCTGTGCCCTGTGATGGACTGGCATCCCGTCCAGGGTGTCCCCTAACCCCGCGCCCTGTGATGGACTGGCATCCTGTCCAGGCTGTACCCCAGACCTGTGCCCTGCGATGGACTGGCATCCCATCCAGGGTGTCCCCCAGCCCTGTACCCTGTGACGGACTGGCATCCCATCCAGGGTGTCCCCCAGCCCTGTGCCATGCGATGGACTGGCATCCCATCCAGGGTGTCCCCCAGCCCTGTGCCCTGCGATGGACTGGCATCCATCCAGGCTGTACCCCAGCCTGTGCCCAGTGATGGACTGGCATCCCATCCAGGTTGTTACCCAGCACCGTGCCCTGCGATGGACTGGCATCCCGTCCAGGTTGTTCCCCAGCACCCTGCCCTGCGATGGACTTGCATCCCGTCCAAGGGTGTCCCTCAGCCCTGTGCCCTGCGATGGACTGGCATCCCTTCCAGGCTGTACCCTGTGCCCTCTGATGGACTGGCATCCCGTCCAGGGTGTCCCCCAACCCCGCGCCCTGTGATAGACTGGCATCCTGTCCAGGCTGTACCCCAGACCTGTGCCCTGCGATGGACTGGCATCCCATCCAGGCTGTTCCCAGTGCCCTGTGATGGACTGGCATCCCGTCCAGGCTGTACCCCAGCCCTGTGCCCTGTGATAGACTGGCATCCCGTGCAGGGTGTCCCCACAGCCCTGTGCCCTGCGATGGAATTGCATCCCATCCAGGTTGTACCCCAGCCCTGTGCCCTGTGATGGACTGGCATCCCGTGCAGGGTGTCCCACAGCCCTGTGCCCTGCGATGGACTGGCATCCCATCAAGGCTGTACCCCAGCCCAGTGCCCTGCGATGGACTGGCATCCCGTCCAGGGTGTCCCTCAGCCCTGTGCCCTGCAATGGACTGGCATCCCTTCCAGGCTGTACCCTGTGCCCTGTGATGGACTGGCATCCCGTCCAGGGTGTCCCCCAGCCCCCGCGCCTGTGATGGACTGTCATCCTGTCCAGGCTGTACCCCAGCCCTGTGCCCTGCGATGGACTGGTATCCCATCCAGGCTGTTCCCAGTGCCCTGTGATGGACTGGCATCGCGTCCAGGCTGTACCTCAGCCCCATGCCCTGTAATGGACTGGCATCCCATCCAGGCTGAACCCTCTGCCTGTGATGGACGGGCATCCCATCTAAGCTGTACCCCAGCCCAGTGCCCTGTCATGGACATGCATCCCGTCCAGGGTGTCCCCCCAGCCCTGTGCGCTGTGATGGACTGGCATCCCATCCAGGGTGTACCCCAGCCCCGTGCCCTGTGATGGACTGGCAACCCATCCAGGGAGTCCCCCAGCCCTGTGCCCTGCGATGGACAGGCATCCCGTCCAGGCTGTACCTCAGCCCTGTGCCCTGCGATGGACTGGCATCCTGTCCAGGCTGTACCCCAGACCTCTGCCCTGCGATGGACTGGCATCCCATCCAGGGTGTCCCCCAGCCCTCTACCCTGTGATGGACTGCATCCCATCCAGGGTGTCCCCCAGCCCTGTGCCATGCGATGGACTGGCATCCATCCAGGGTGTCCCCCAGCCCTGTGCCCTGCGATGGACTGGCATCCAATCCAGGCTGTACCCCAGCCCTGTGCCCTGTGATGGACTGGCATCCCATCCAGGTTGTTACCCAGCACCGTGCCCTGCGATGGACTGGCATCCCGTCCAGGTTGTACCCCAGCACCCTGCCCTACGATTGACTGGCATCCCGTCCAGGGTGTCCCTCAGCCCTGAGCCCTGCGATGGACTGGCATCCCTTCCAGGCTGTACCCTGTGCCCTCTGATGGACTGGCATCCCGTCCAGGGTGTCCCCAACCCCGCGCCCTGTGATGGACTGGCATCCTGTCCAGGCTGTACGCCAGACCTGTGCCCTGCGATGGACTGGCATCCCATCCAGGCTGTTCCCAGTGCCCTGTGATGGACTGGCATCCCGTCCAGGCTGTACCCCAGCCCTGTGCCCTGTGATAGACTGGCATCCCGTGCAGGGTGTCCCACAGCCCAGTGCCCTGCGATGGACTGGCATCCCATTCAGGTTGTACCCCAGCCCTGTGCCCTGTGATGGACTGGCATCCCGTGCAGGGTGTCCCACAGCCCTGTGCCCTGCGATGGACTGGCATCCCATCAAGGCTGTACCACAGCCCAGTGCCCTGCGATGGACTGGCATCCCGTCCAGGGTGTCCCTCAGCCCTCTGCCCTGCAATGGACTGGCATCCCTTCCAGGCTGTACCCTGTGCCCTGTGATGGACTGGCATCCCGTCCAGGATGTCCCCCAGCCCCGCGCCCTGTGATGGACTGTCATCCTGTCCAGGCTGTACCCCAGCCCTGTGCCCTGCGATGGACTGGTATCCCATCCAGGCTGTTCCCAGTGCCCTGTGATGGACTGGCATCGCGTCCAGGCTGTACCTCAGCCCCATGCCCTGTAATGGACTGGCATCCCATCCAGGCTGAACCCTCTGCCCTGTGATGGACGGGCATCTCATCTAAGCTGTACCCCAGCCCAGTGCCCTGTCATGGACATGCATCCCGTCCAGGGTGTCCCCCAGCCCTGTGCGCTGTGATGGACTGGCATCCCATCCAGGGTGTACCCCAGCCCCGTGCCCTATGATGGACTGGCAACCCGTCCAGGGAGTCCCCCCAGCCCTGTGCCCTGCGATGGACAGGCATCCCGTCCAGGCTGTACCTCAGCCCTGTGCCCTGCGATGGACTGGCATCCCATCCAGGCTGTACCCCAGCCCTGTGCCATGTGATGGACTGGCATCCCGTGCAGGGTGTCCCAC
This sequence comes from Brienomyrus brachyistius, assembly GCF_023856365.1. Taxonomy (NCBI): domain Eukaryota; kingdom Metazoa; phylum Chordata; class Actinopteri; order Osteoglossiformes; family Mormyridae; genus Brienomyrus; species Brienomyrus brachyistius. The sequence continues at coordinate 198,150 of NW_026042490.1, read as the reverse complement.
AGCCCTGTGCCTTGCGATGGATTGGCATCCCGTCCAGGTTGTATCCCAGCCCTCTGCCCTGCGATGGACTGGCATCCCATCCAGGGTGTCCCCCCAGCCCCGTGCCCTGTGATGGACTGGCATTCCATCCAGGCTGTACCCTGTGCCCTGTGATGCACTGGCATCCCGTCCAGGGTGTCCCCCAGACCTGTGCCTTGTGATGGACTGGCATCCCGTCCAGGGTGTCACCCAGCCCTGTGCCCTGCCATGGACAGGCATCCCGTCCAGGCTGTACCCCAGCCCTGTGCCCTGCGATGGACTGGCATCCCATCCAGGCTGTATCCCAGCCCTGTGCCCTGCGATGGACTGGCCTCCCATCCAGGGTGTCCCCCAGCCCCGTGCCCTGCGATGGACCGGAATCCCATCCAGGCTGTCCCCCAGCCTCGTGCCCTGCGATGGACCGGAATCCCATCCAGGCTGTCCCTCAGCCCTGTGCCCTGCGATGGACTGCATCCCATCCAGGCTGTACCCTGTGCTTGCGATGGACTGGCATCGCATCCAGGCTGTACCCCAGCCCTGTGCCCTGTGATGGACTGGCATCCGTGCAGGGTGTCCCACAGCCCTGTGCCCTGCGATGGACTGGCCTCCCGTCCAGGGTGTCCCACAGCCCTGTGCCTTGCGATGTATTGGCATCCCGTCCAGGATGTATCCCAGCCCTCTGCCCTGCGATGGACTGGCATCCCATCCAGGGTGTCCCCCAGCCCCGTGCCCTGTGATGGACTGGCATTCCATCCAGGCTGTACCCTGTGCCCTGTGATGCACTGGCATCCCGTCCAGGGTGTCCCCCAGCCCCGTGCCCTGTGATGGACTGGAAACCCGTCCAGGGAGTCTCCCAGCCCTGTGCCCTGCGATGGACAGGCATCCCGTCCAGGCTGTACCTCAGCCCTGTGCCCTGCGATGGACTGGCATCCCGTGCAGGGTGTCCCACAGCCCAGTGCCCTGCGATGGACTGGCATCCCATCCAGGTTGTACCCCAGCCCTGTGCCCTGTGATGGACTGGCATCCCGTGCAGGGTGTCCCACAGCCCTGTGCCCTGCGATGGACTGGCATCCCATCAAGGCTGTACCCCAGCCCAGTGCCCTGCGATGGACTGGCATCCCGTCCAGGGTGTCCCTCAGCCCTGTGCCCTGCGATGGACTGGCATCCCATCAAGGCTGCACCCCAGCCCAGTGCCCTGCGATGGACTGGCATCCCGTCCAGGGTGTCCCTCAGCCCTGTGCCCTGCAATGGACTGGCATCCCTTCCAGGCTGTACCCTGTGCCCTGTGATGGACTGGCATCCCGTCCAGTATGTCCCCCAGCCCCGCGCCCTGCGATGGACTGGCATCCCGTCCAGGGTGTACCCTGTGCCTTGCGATGGCCTGGTATCCCGTCCAGGCTGTAACCCAGCCCTGTGCCCTGCGATGCACTGGCATCCCTTCCAGGCTGTACCCTGTGCCCTGTGATGGACTGGCATCCCGTCCAGGGTGTCCCCTAACCCCGCGCCCTGTGATGGACTGGCATCCTGTCCAGGCTGTACCCCCAGACCTGTGCCCTGCGATGGACTGGCATCCCATCCAGGGTGTCCCCAAGCCCTGTACCCTGTGATGGACTGGCATCCCATCCAGGGTGTCCCCCAGCCCTGTGCCATGCGATGAACTGGCATCCCATCCAGGCTGTTCCCAGTGCCCCTGTGATGGACTGGCATCCCGTCCAGGCTGTACCCCAGCCCTGTGCCCTGTGATAGACTGGCATCCCATGCAGGGTGTCCCACAGCCCTGTGCCCTGCGATGGACTGGCATCCCATCCAGGTTGTACCCCAGCCCTGTGCCCTGTGATGGACTGGCATCCCGTCCAGGGTGTCCCTCTGCCTGTGCCCTGTGATGGACTTGCATTCCATCCAGGCTGTACCCCAGCCTGTGATGGACTGGCATCCCGTCCAGGGTGTCCCCCAGCCCCGCGCCCTGTGATGGACTGTCATCCTGTCCAGGCTGTACCCAGCCCTGTGCCCTGCGATGGACTGGTATCCCATCCAGGCTGTTCCCAGTTCCCTGTGATGGACTGGCATCGCGTCCAGGCTGTACCTCAGCCCCCATGCCCTGTAATGGACTGGCATCCCATCCAGGCTGAACCCTCTGCCCTGTGATGGACGGGCATCCCATCTAAGCTGTACCCCAGCCCAGTGCCCTGTCATGGACATGCATCCCGTCCAGGGTGTCCCCCAGCCCTGTGCGCTGTGATGGACTGGCATCCCATCCAGGGTGTACCCTGTGCCCTGTGATGCACTGCATCCCGTCCAGGGTGTCCCCCAGCCCTGTGCCCTGTGATGGACTGGCATCCCGTCCAGGGTGTCACCCAGCCCTGTGCCCTGCGATGGACAGGCATCCCGTCCAGGCTGTACCCCAGCCCTGTGCCCTGCGATGGACTGGCATCCCATCCAGGCTGTACCCTGTGCCTTGCGATGGACTGGTATCCCGTCCAGGGTGTCCCCCAGCCCCGTGCCCTGCGATGGACCGGAATCCCATCCAGGCTGTCCCTCAGCCCTGTGCCTGTGATGGACTTGCATTCCATCCAGGCTGTACCCCAGCCCTGTGCCTGTGATGGACTGGCATCCCGTGCAGGGTGTCCCACATCCCTGTGCCCTGCGATGGACTGGCCTCCCGTCCAGGGTGTCCCCAAGCCCCGTGCCCTGCAAAGGACCGGAATCCCATCCAGGCTGTCCCTCAGCCCTGTGCCCTGCGATGGACTGGCATCCCATCCAGGCTGTACCCTGTGCCTTGCGATGGACTGGTATCCCGTCCAGGCTGTAACCCAGCCCTGTGCCCTGCGATGCACTGGCATCCCTTCCAGGCTGTACCCTGTGCCCTGTGATGGACTGGCATCCCGTCCAGGGTGTCCCCTAACCCCGCGCCCTGTGATGGACTGGCATCCTGTCCAGGCTGTACCCCAGACCTGTGCCTGAGATGGACTGGCATCCCATCCAGGGTGTCCCCCAGCCCTGTACCCTGTGACGGACTGGCATCCCATCCAGGGTGTCCCCCAGTCCTGTGCCATGCGATGGACTGGCATCCCATCCAGGGTGTCCCCCAGCCCTGTGCCCTGCGATGGACTGGCATCCCATCCAGGCTGTACCCCAGCCCTGTGCCCAGTGATGGACTGGCATCCCATCCAGGTTGTTACCCAGCAACCGTGCCCCTGCGATGGACTGGCATCCCGTCCAGGTTCTGGCATCCCGTCCAGGTTGTACCCCAGCACCCTGCCCTGCGATAGACTGGCATCCCGTCCAGGGTGTCCCTCAGCCCTGTGCCCTGCGATGGACTGGCATCCCTTCCAGGCTGTACCCTGTGCCCTCTGATGGACTGGCATCCCGTCCAGGGTGTCCCCCAACCCCGCGCCCTGTGATAGACTGGCATCCTGTCCAGGCTGTACCCCAGACCTGTGCCCTGCGATGGACTGGCATCCCATCCAGGCTGTTCCCAGTGCCCTGTGATGGACTGGCATCCCGTCCAGGCTGTACCCCAGCCCTGTGCCCTGTGATAGACTGGCATCCCGTGCAGGGTGTCCCACAGCCCTGTGCTCTGCGATGGAATGGCATCCCATCCAGGTTGTACCCCAGCCCTGTGCCCTGTGATGGACTGGCATCCCGTGCAGGGTGTCCCACAGCCCTGTGCCCTGCGATGGACTGGCATCCCATCAAGGCTGTACCCCAGCCCAGTGCCCTGCGATGAACTGGCATCCCGTCCAGGGTGTCCCTCAGCCCTGTGCCCTGCAATGGACTGGCATCCCTTCCAGGCTGTACCCTGTGCCCTGTGATGGACTGGCATCCCGTCCAGGGTGTCCCCCAGCCCCGCGCCCTGTGATGGACTGTCATCCTGTCCAGGCTGTACCCCAGCCCTGTGCCCTGCGATGGACTGGTATCCCATCCAGGCTGTTCCCAGTGCCCTGTGATGGACTGGCATCGCGTCCAGGCTGTACCTCAGCCCCATGCCCTGTAATGGACTGGCATCCCATCCAGGCTGAACCCTCTGCCCTGTGATGGACGGGCATCCCATCTAAGCTGTACCCCAGCCCAGTGCCCTGTCATGGACATGCATCCCGTCCAGGGTGTCCCCCAGCCCTGTGCGCTGTGATGGACTGGCATCCCATCCAGGGAGTCCCCCAGCCCTGTGCCCTGCGATGGACAGGCATCCCGTCCAGGCTGTACCTCAGCCCTGTGCCCTGCGATGGACTGGCATCCTGTCCAGGCTGTACCCCAGACCTCTGCCCTGCGATGGACTGGCATCCCATCCAGGGTGTCCCCCAGCCCTCTACCCTGTGATGGACTGGCATCCCATCCAGGGTGTCCCCCAGCCCTGTGCCATGCGATGGACTGGCATCCCATCCAGGGTGTCCCCCAGCCCTGTGCCCTGCGATGGACTGGCATCCAATCCTGGCTGTACCCCAGCCCTGTGCCCTGTGATGGACTGGCATCCCATCCAGGTTGTTACCCAGCACCGTGCCCTGCGATGGACTGGCATCCCGTCCAGGTTGTACCCCAGCACCCTGCCCTACGATTGACTGGCATCCCGTCCAGGGTGTCCCTCAGCCCTGAGCCCTGCGATGGACTGGCATCCCTTCCAGGCTGTACCCTGTGCCCTCTGATGGACTGGCATCCCGTCCAGGGTGTCCCCCAACCCCGCGCCCTGTGATGGACTGGCATCCTGTCCAGGCTGTACCCCAGACCTGTGCCCTGCGATGGACTGGTATCCCATCCAGGCTGTTCCCAGTGCCTGTGATGGACTGGCATCCCGTCCAGGCTGTACCCCAGCCCTGTGCCCTGTGATAGACTGGCATCCCGTGCAGGGTGTCCCACAGCCCAGTGCCCTACGATGGACTGGCATCCCATTCAGGTTGTACCCCAGCCCTGTGCCCTGTGATGGACTGGCATCCCGTGCAGGGTGTCCCACAGCCCTGTGCCCTGCGATGGACTGGCATCCCATCAAGGCTGTACCACAGCCCAGTGCCCTGCGATGGACTGGCATCCCGTCCAGGGTGTCCCTCAGCCCTCTGCCCTGCAATGGACTGGCATCCCTTCCAGGCTGTACCCTGTGCCCTGTGATGGACTGGCATCCCGTCCAGGATGTCCCCCAGCCCCGCGCCCTGTGATGGACTGTCATCCTGTCCAGGCTGTACCCCAGCCCTGTGCCCTGCGATGGACTGGTATCCCATCCAGGCTGTTCCCAGTGCCCTGTGATGGACTGGCATCGCGTCCAGGCTGTACCTCAGCCCCATGCCCTGTAATGGACTGGCATCCCATCCAGGCTGAACCCTCTGCCCTGTGATGGACGGGCATCTCATCTAAGCTGTACCCCAGCCCAGTGCCCTGTCATGGACATGCATCCCGTCCAGGGTGTCCCCCAGCCCTGTGCGCTGTGATGGACTGGCATCCCATCCAGGGTGTACCCCAGCCCCGTGCCCTATGATGGACTGGCAACCCGTCCAGGGAGTCCCCCAGCCTTGTGCCCTGCGATGGACAGGCATCCCGTCCAGGCTGTACCTCAGCCCTGTGCCCTGCGATGGACTGGCATCCCATCCAGGCTGTACCCCAGCCCTATGCCATGTGATGGACTGGCATCCCGTGCAGGGTGTCCCACAGCCCTGTGCCTTGCGATGGATTGGCATCCCGTCCAGGTTGTATCCCAGCCCTCTGCCCTGCGATGGACTGGCATCCCATCCAGGGTGTCCCCCAGCCCCGTGCCCTGTGATGGACTGGCATTCCATCCAGGCTGTACCCTGTGCCCTGTGATGCACTGGCATCCCGTCCAGGGTGTCCCCCAGACCTGTGCCCTGTGATGGACTGGCATCCCGTCCAGGGTGTCACCCAGCCCTGTGCCCTGCCATGGACAGGCATCCCGTCCAGGCTGTACCCCAGCCCTGTGCCCTGCGATGGACTGGCATCCCATCCAGGCTGTACCCCAGCCCTGTGCCCTGCGATGGACTGGCCTCCCATCCAGGGTGTCCCCCAGCCCCGTGCCCTGCGATGGACCGGAATCCCATCCAGGCTGTCCCCCAGCCTCGTGCCCTGCGATGGACCGGAATCCCATCCAGGCTGTCCCTCAGCCCTGTGACCTGCGATGGACTGGCATCCCATCCAGGCTGTACCCTGTGCCTTGCGATGGACTGGCATCGCATCCAGGCTGTACCCCAGCCCTGTGCCCTGTGATGGACTGGCATCCCGTGCAGGGTGTCCCCCAGCCCCGTGCCCTGTGATGGACTGGCATCGCATCCAGGCTGTAACCTGTGCCCTGTGATGCACTGGCATCCCGTCCAGGGTGTCCATCAGCCCTGTGCCCGATGATCGGCTGGCATCCCGGCCAGGCTGTACCCCTAGCCCTGTGCCCTGTGATGGAGTGGCATCCCATCCAGGGTGTCCCCCTGCCCTGTGCCCTGTGATGGACTGGCATCCCGTCCAGGGTGTCCCCCAGCCCCGTGCCCTGTGATGGACTGTCATCGCATCCAGGCTGTACCCTGTGCCCTGTGATGCACTGGCATCCCGTCCAGGGTGTCCATCAGCCCTGTGCCCGATGATGGGCTGGCATCCCGGCCAGGCTGTAACCCTAGCCCTTTGCCCTGTGATGGAGTGGCATCCCATCCAGGGTGTCCCCCTGCCCTGTGCCCTGTGATGGACTGGCATCCCGTACAGGCTGTACCCCAACCCTGTGCCCTACGTTGGACTGGTGTCCCGTCCAGGCTGTACCCCAGCCCTGTGCCCTGCGATGTACTGGCATCCCGTCCAGGGTGTCCCCCAGCCCCGTGCCCTGTGATGGATTGGCATCCCATCCAGGCTGTACCCTGTGCCCTGTGATGCACTGGTATCCCGTCCAGGGTGTCCATCAGCCCTGTGCCCTATGATGGGCTGGCATCCCGGCCAGGGTGTCCCTCAGCCCTGTGCCCTGCGATGGACTGGCATCCCATCCAGGGTGTCCCCTAGCCCTGTGCCCTGTGATGGAGTGGCATCCCATCCAGGGTGCCCCCCAGCCCTGTGCCCTGTGATGTACTGGCATCCTGTCCAGGGTGTCCCCCTGCCCTCTGCCCTGCGATGGACAGGCATCCCGTACAGGCTGTAACCCAGCCCTGTGCCCTGCGTTGGACTGGCATCCCATCCAGGCTGTTCCCAGTGCCCTGTGTTGGACTGGCATAGCGTCCAGGCTGTACCCCAGCCCTGTGCCCTCTGATGGACTGGCATCCCATGCAGGGTGTCCCACAGCCCTGTGCCCTGCAATGGACAGGTATCCCATCCAGGTTGTTACCCAGCACCGTGCCCTTCGATGGACTGGCATCCCGTCCAAGCTGTACCCCAGCCCTGTGCCCTCTGATGGACTGGCATCCCGTCCAGGGTGTCCCTCAGCCCTGTGCCCTGCAATGGACTGGCATCCCTTCCAGGCTGTACCCTGTGCCCTGTGATGGACTGGCATCCCGTCCAGGATGTCCCCCAGCCCCGCGCCCTGTGATGGACTGTCATCCTGTCCAGGCTGTACCCCAGCCCAGTGCCCTGCGATGGACTGGTATCCCATCCAGGCTGTTCCCAGTGCCCTGTGATGGACTGGCATCGCGTCCAGGCTGTACCTCAGCCCCATGCCCTGTAATGGACTGGCATCCCATCCAGGCTGAACCCTCTGCCCTGTGATGGACGGGCATCCCATCTAAGCTGTACCCCAGCCCAGTGCCCTGTCATGGACATGCATCCCGTCCAGGGTGTCCCCCAGCCCTGTGCGCTGTGATGGACTGGCATCCCATCCAGGGTGTACCCCAGCCCCGTACCCAGTGATGGACTGGCAACCCGTCCAGGGAGTCCCCCAGCCCTGTGCCCTGCGATGGACAGGCATCCCGTCCAGGCTGTACCTCAGCCCTGTGCCCTGCGATGGACTGGCATCCCATCCAGGGTGTCCCCCAGCCCCGTGCCCTGTGATGGACTGGCATTCCATCCAGGCTGTACCCTGTGCCCTGTGATGCACTGGCATCCCGTCCAGGGTGTCCCCCAGCCCCGTGCCCTGTGATGGACTGGAAACCCGTCCAGGGAGTCTCCCAGCCCTGTGCCCTGCGATGGACAGGAATCCCGTCCAGGCTGTAACTCAGCCCTGTGCCCTGCGATGGACTGGCATCCCATCCAGGCTGTACCCCAGCCCTGTGCCCTGTGATGGACTGGCATCCCGTGCAGGGTGTCCCACAGCCCTGTGCCTTGCGATGGATTGGCATCCCATCCAGGATATATCCCAGCCCTCTGCCCTGCGATGGACTGGCATCCCATCTAAGCTGTAACCCAGCCCTGTGCCCTGTCATGGACTGGCATCCCATCCAGGGTGTCCCCCAGCCCCGTGCACTGTGATGGACTTGCATTCCATCCAGGCTGTACCCTGTGCCCTGTGATGCACTGGCATCCCATGCAGGGTGTCCCACAGCCCTTTGCCCTGCGATGGACTGGCCTCCCATCCAGGGTGTCCCACAGCCCTGTGCCTTGCGATGTATTGGCATCCCGTCCAGGATGTATCCCAGCCCTCTGCCCTGCGATGGACTGGCATCCCATCCAGGGTGTCCCCCAGCCCCGTGCCCTGTGATGGACTGGCATTCCATCCAGGCTGTACCCTGTGCCCTGTGATGCACTGGCATCCCATCCAGGGTGTCCCCCAGCCCCGTGCCCTGTGATGGACTGGAAACCCGTCCAGGGAGTCTCCCAGCCCTGTGCCCTGCGATGGACAGGCATCCCGTCCAGGCTGTACCTAAGCCCTGTGCCCTGCGATGGACTGGCATCCCGTGCAGGGTGTCCCAAAGCCCAGTGCCCTGCGATGGACTGGCATCCCATCCAGGTTGTACCCCAGCCCTGTGCCCTGTGATGGACTGGCATCCCGTGCAGGGTGTCCCACAGCCCTGTGCCCTGCGATGGACTGGCATCCCATCAAGGCTGTACCCCAGCCCAGTGCCCTGCGATGGACTGGCATCCCGTCCAGGGTGTCCCTCAGCCCTGTGCCCTGCGATGGACTGGCATCCCATCAAGGCTGTACCCCAGCCCAGTGCCCTGCGATGGACTGGCATCCCGTCCAGGGTGTCCCTCAGCCCTGTGCCCTGCAATGGACTGGCATCCCTTCCAGGCTGTACCCTGTGCCCTGTGATGGACTGGCATCCCGTCCAGGATGTCCCCCAGCCCCGCGCCATGTGATGGACTGGCATCCCATCCAGGCTGTTCCCAGTGCCCTGTGATGGACTGGCATCCCGTCCAGGCTGTACCCCAGCCCTGTGCCCTGTGATAGACTGGCATACCGTGCAGGGTGTCCCACAGCCCAGTGCCCTGCGATGGACTGGCATCCCATCCAGGTTGTACCCCAGCCCTGTGCCCTGTGATGGACTGGCATCCCGTGCAGGGTGTCCCACAGCCCTGTGCCCTGCGATGGACTGGCATCCCATCAAGGCTGTACCCCAGCCCAGTGCCCTGCGATGGACTGGCATCCCGTCCAGGGTGTCCCTCATCCCTGTGCCCTGCAATGGACTGGCATCCCTTCCAGGCTGTACCCTGTGCCCTGTGATGGACTGGCATCCCGTCCAGGATGTCCCCCAGCCCCGCGCCCTGTGATGGACTGTCATCCTGTCCAGGCTGTACCCCAGCCCAGTGCCCAGTGATGGACTGGCAAACCGTCCAGGGAGTCCCCCAGCCCTGTGCCCTGCGATGGACAGGCATCCCGTCCAGGCTGTACCTCAGCCCTGTGCCCTGCGATGGACTGGCATCCCATCCAGGCTGTACCCCAGCCCTGTGCCCTGTGATGGACTGGCATCCCGTGCAGGGTGTCCCACAGCCCTGTGCCCTGCGATGGACTGGCCTCCCGTCCAGGGTGTCCCACAGCCCTGTGCCTTGCGATGGATTGGCATCCCGTCCAGGATGTATCCCAGCCCTCTGCCCTGCGATGGACTGGCATCCCATCCAGGGTGTCCCCCAGCCCCGTGCCCTGTGATGGACTGGCATTCCATCCAGGCTGTACCCTGTGCCCTGTGATGCACTGGCATCCCGTCCAGGGTGTCCCCCAGCCCCGTGCCCTGTGATGGACTGGAACCCCGTCCAGGGAGTCTCCCAGCCCTGTGCCCTGCGATGGACAGGCATCTCGTCCAGGCTGTACCTCAGCCCTGTGCCCTGCGATGGACTGGCATCCCATCCAGGCTGTACCCCAGCCCTGTGCCCTGTGATGGACTGGCATCCCGTGCAGGGTGTCCCACAGCCCTGTGCCTTGCGATGGATTGGCATCCCATCCAGGATATATCCCAGCCCTCTGCCCTGCGATGGACTGGCATCCCATCTAAGCTGTAACCCAGCCCTGTGCCCTGTCATGGACTGGCATCCCATCCAGGGTGTCCCCCAGCCCCGTGCCCTGTGATGGACTTGCATTCCATCCAGGCTGTACCCTGTGCCCTGTGATGCACTGGCATCCCGTCCAGGGTGTCCCCCAGCCCTGTGCCCTGTGATGGACTGGCATCCCGTCCAGGGTGTCACCCTGCCCTGTGCCCTGCGATGGACAGGCATCCCGTCCAGGCTGTACCCCAGCCCTGTGCCCTGCGATGGACTGGCATCCCATCCAGGCTGTACCCCAGCTCTGTGCCCTGTGATGGACTGGCATCCCGTGCAGGGTGTCCCACATCCCTGTGCCCTGCGATGGACTGGCCTCCCGTCCAGGGTGTCCCCCAGCCCTGTGCCCTGCGATGGACCGGAATCCCATCCAGGCTGTCCCTCAGCCCTGTGCCCTGCGATGGACTGGCATCCCATCCAGGCTGTACCCTGTGCCTTGCGATGGACTGGTATCCCGTCCAGGTTGTACCCCAGCACCCTGCACTGCGATGGACTGGCATCCCGTCCAGGGTGTCCCTCAGCCCTGTGCCCTGCGATGGACTGGCATCCCTTCCAGGCTGTACCCTGTGCCCTTTGATGGACTGGCATCCCGTCCAGGGTGTCCCCCAACCCCGCGCCCTGTGATGGACTGGCATCCTGTCCAGGCTGTACCCCAGACCTGTGCCCTGTGATAGACTGGCATCCCGTGCAGGGTGTCCCACAGCCCTGTGCCCTGCGATGGACTGGCATCCCATCCAGGTTGTACCCCAGCCCTGTGCACTGTGATGGACTGGCATCCCGTGCAGGTTGTACCCCAGCACCCTGCCCTGCGATGGACTGGCATCCCGTCCAGGGTGTCCCTCAGCCCTGTGCCCTGCGATGGACTGGCATCCCGTCCAGGGTGTCACCCAGCCCTGTGATGGACTGGCATCCCGTCCAGGGTATCCCCCAGCCCCGCGCCCTTTGATGGACTGGCATCCTGTCCAGGCTTTACCCCAGACCTGTGCCCTGCGATGGACTGGCATCCCATCCAGGCTGTTCCCAGTGCCCTGTGATGGACTGGCATCCCGTCCAGGCTGTACCCCAGCCCTGTGCCCTGTGATAGACTGGCATCCCGTCCAGGGTGTCCCCCAGCCCCGTGCCCTGTGATGGACTGGCATCGCATCCAGGCTGTACCCTGTGCCCTGTGATGCACTGGCATCCCGTCCAGGGTGTCCATCAGCCCTGTGCCCGATGATGGGCTGGCATCCCGGCCAGGCTGTACCCCTAGCCCTGTGCCCTGTGATGGAGTGGCATCCCATCCAGGGTGTCCCCCTGCCCTGTGCCCTGTGATGGACTGGCATCCCGTCCAGGCTGTACCCCAGCCCTGTGCCCTGTGATGGACTGGAATCCCATGCAGGTTGTCCCACAGCCCTGTGCCCTGCGATGGACTGGTATCCCATCTAGGTTGTTACCCAGCACCGTGCCCTGCGATGGACTGGCATCCCGTCCAGGGTGTCCCTCAGCCCTGTGCCCTGCGATGGACTGGCATCCCTTCCAGGCTGTACCCTGTGCCCTGTGATGGACTGGCATCCCGTCCATGGTGTCCCCCAACCCCGCGCCCTGTGATGGACTGGCATCCTGTCCAGGCTGTACCCCAGACCTGTGCCCTGCGATGGACTGGCATCCCATCCAGGCTGTTCCCAGTGCCCTGTGATGGACTGGCATCCCGTCCAGGCTGTACCCCAGCCCTGTGCCCTGTGATAGACTGGCATCCCGTGCAGGGTGTCCCACAGCCCTGTGCCCTATGATGGACTGGCCTCCCGTCCAGGGTGTCCCACAGCCGTGTGCCTTGCGATGTATTGGCATCCCGTCCAGGATGTATCCCAGCCCTCTGCCCTGCGATGGACTGGCATCCCATCCAGGGTGTCCCCCAGCCCCGTGCCCTGTGATGGACTGGCATTCCATCCATGCTGTACCCTGTGCCCTGTGATGCACTGGCATCCCGTCCAGGGTGTCCCCCAGCCCCGTGCCCTGTGATGCACTGGAAACCCGTCCAGGGAGTCTCCCAGCCCTGTGCCCTGCGATGGACAGGCATCCCGTCCAGGCTGTACCTCAGCCCTGTGCCCTGCGATGGACTGGCATCCCGTGCAGGGTGTCCCACAGCCCAGTGCCCTGCGATGGACTGGCATCCCATCCAGGTTGTACCCCAGCCCTGTGCCCTGTGATGGACTGGCATCCCGTGCAGGGTGTCCCACATCCCTGTGCCCTGCGATGGACTGGCCTCCCGTCCAGGGTGTCCCCCAGCCCTGTGCCCTGCGATGGACCGGAATCCCATCCAGGCTGTCCCTCAGCCCTGTGCCCTGCGATGGACTGGCATCCCATCCAGGCTGTACCCTGTGCCTTGCGATGGACTGGTATCCCGTCCAGGTTGTACCCCAGCACCCTGCACTGCGATGGACTGGCATCCCGTCCAGGGTGTCCCTCAGCCCTGTGCCCTGCGATGGACTGGCATCCCTTCCAGGCTGTACCCTGTGCCCTTTGATGGACTGGCATCCCGTCCAGGGTGTCCCCCAACCCCGCGCCCTGTGATGGACTGGCATCCTGTCCAGGCTGTACCCCAGACCTGTGCCCTGTGATAGACTGGCATCCCGTGCAGGGTGTCCCACAGCCCTGTGCCCTGCGATGGACTGGCATCCCATCCAGGTTGTACCCCAGCCCTGTGCACTGTGATGGACTGGCATCCCGTGCAGGTTGTACCCAGCACCCTGCCCTGCGATGGACTGGCATCCCGTCCAGGGTGTCCCTCAGCCCTGTGCCCTGCGATGGACTGGCATCCCGTCCAGGGTGTCACCCAGCCCTGTGATGGACTGGCATCCCGTCCAGGGTATCCCCCAGCCCCGCGCCCTTTGATGGACTGGCATCCTGTCCAGGCTTTACCCCAGACCTGTGCCCTGCGATGGACTGGCATCCCATCCAGGCTGTTCCCAGTGCCCTGTGATGGACTGGCATCCCGTCCAGGCTGTACCCCAGCCCTGTGCCCTGTGATAGACTGGCATCCCGTCCAGGGTGTCCCCCAGCCCCGTGCCCTGTGATGGACTGGCATCGCATCCAGGCTGTACCCTGTGCCCTGTGATGCACTGGCATCCCGTCCAGGGTGTCCATCAGCCCTGTGCCCGATGATGGGCTGGCATCCCGGCCAGGCTGTACCCCTAGCCCTGTGCCCTGTGATGGAGTGGCATCCCATCCAGGGTGTCCCCCTGCCCTGTGCCCTGTGATGGACTGGCATCCCGTCCAGGCTGTACCCCAGCCCTGTGCCCTGTGATGGACTGGAATCCCATGCAGGTTGTCCCACAGCCCTGTGCCCTGCGATGGACTGGTATCCCATCTAGGTTGTTACCCAGCACCGTGCCCTGCGATGGACTGGCATCCCGTCCAGGGTGTCCCTCAGCCCTGTGCCCTGCGATGGACTGGCATCCCTTCCAGGCTGTACCCTGTGCCCTGTGATGGACTGGCATCCCGTCCATGGTGTCCCCCAACCCCGCGCCCTGTGATGGACTGGCATCCTGTCCAGGCTGTACCCCAGACCTGTGCCCTGCGATGGACTGGCATCCCATCCAGGCTGTTCCCAGTGCCCTGTGATGGACTGGCATCCCGTCCAGGCTGTACCCCAGCCCTGTGCCCTGTGATAGACTGGCATCCCGTGCAGGGTGTCCCACAGCCCTGTGCCCTATGATGGACTGGCCTCCCGTCCAGGGTGTCCCACAGCCGTGTGCCTTGCGATGTATTGGCATCCCGTCCAGGATGTATCCCAGCCCTCTGCCCTGCGATGGACTGGCATCCCATCCAGGGTGTCCCCCAGCCCCGTGCCCTGTGATGGACTGGCATTCCATCCATGCTGTACCCTGTGCCCTGTGATGCACTGGCATCCCGTCCAGGGTGTCCCCCAGCCCCGTGCCCTGTGATGCACTGGAAACCCGTCCAGGGAGTCTCCCAGCCCTGTGCCCTGCGATGGACAGGCATCCCGTCCAGGCTGTACCTCAGCCCTGTGCCCTGCGATGGACTGGCATCCCGTGCAGGGTGTCCCACAGCCCAGTGCCCTGCGATGGACTGGCATCCCATCCAGGTTGTACCCCAGCCCTGTGCCCTGTGATGGACTGGCATCCCGTGCAGGGTGTCCCACAGCCCTGTGCCCTGCGATGGACTGGCATCCCATCAAGGCTGTACCCCAGCCCAGTGCCCTGCGATGGACTGGCATCCCGTCCAGGGTGTCCCTCAGCCCTGTGCCCTGCGATGGACTGGCATCCCATCAAGGCTGTACCCCAGCCCAGTGCCCTGCGATGGACTGGCATCCCGTCCAGGGTGTCCCTCAGCCCTGTGCCCTGCAATGGACTGGCATCCCTTCCAGGCTGTACCCTGTGCCCTGTGATGGACTGGCATCCCGTCCAGGATGTCCCCCAGCCCCGCGCCCTGTGATGGACTGGCATCCCATCCAGGCTGTTCCCAGTGTCCTGTGATGGACTGGCATCCCGTCCAGGCTGTACCCCAGCCCTGTGCCCTGTGATAGACTGGCATCCCGTGCAGGGTGTCCCACAGCCCAGTGCCCTGCGATGGACTGGCATCCCATCCAGGTTGTACCCCAGCCCTATGCCCTGTGAAGGACTGGCATCCCGTGCATGGTGTCCCACAGCCCTGTGCCCTGCGATGGACTGGCATCCCATCAAGGCTGTACCCCAGCCCAGTGCCCTGCGATGGACTGGCATCCCGTCCAGGGTGTCCCTCAGCCCTGTGCCCTGCAATGGACTGGCATCCGTTCCAGGCTGTACCCTGTGCCCTGTGATGGACTGGCATCCCGTCCAGGATGTCCCCCAGCCCCGCGCCCTGTGATGGACTGTCATCCTGTCCAGGCTGTACCCCAGCCCAGTGCCCTGCGATGGACTGGTATCCCATCCAGGCTCTTCCCAGTGCCCTGTGATGGACTGGCATCGCGTCCAAGCTGTACCTCATCCCCATGCCCTGTAATGGACTGGCATCCCATCCAGGCTGAACCCTCTGCCCTGTGATGGACGGGCATCCCATCTAAGCTGTACCCCAGCCCAGTGCCCGGTCATGGACATGCATCCCGTCCAGAGTGTCCCCCAGCCCTGTGCGCTGTGATGGACTGGCATCCCATCCAGGGTGTACCCCAGCCCCGTGCCCAGTGATGGACTGGCAACCCGTCCAGGGAGTCCCCCAGCCCTGTTCCCTGCGATGGACAGGCATCCCGTCCAGGCTGTACCTCAGCCCTGTGCCCTGCGATGGACTGGCATCCCATCCAGGCTGTACCCCAGCCCTGTGCCCTGTGATGGACTGGCATCCCGTGCAGGGTGTCCCACAGCCCTGTGCCTTGCGATGGATTGGCATCCCGTCCAGGATGTATCCCAGCCCTCTGCCCTGCGATGGACTGGCATCCCATCCAGGGTGTCCCCCAGCCCCGTGCCCTGTGATGGACTGGCATTCCATCCAGGCTGTACCCTGTGCCCTGTGATGCACTGGCATCCCGTCCAGGGTGTCCCCCAGCCCTGTGTCCTGTGATGGACTGGCATCCCATCCAGGCTGTACCCCAGTCCTGTGCCCTGCGATGGACTGGCCTCCCGTCCAGGGTGTCCCCCAGCCCCGTGCCCTGCGATGGAACGGAATCCCATCCAGGCTGTCCCCCAGCCCCGTGCCCTGCGATGGACCGGAATCCCATCCAGGCTGTCCCTCAGCCCTGTGCCCTGCGATGGACTGGCATCCCATCCAGGCTGTACCCTGTGCCTTGCGATGGACTGGCATCGCATCCAGGCTGTACCCCAGCCCTGTGCCCTGTGATGGACTGGCATCCCATCCAGGCTGTACCTCAGCCCTGTGCCCTGCGATGGACTGGCATCCCATCCTGGCTGTACCCCAGCCCTGTGCCCTGTGATGGACTGGCATCCCGTGCAGGGTGTCCCACAGCCCTGTGCCTTGCGATGGATTGGCATCCCATCCAGGATATATCCCAGCCCTCTGCCCTGCGATGGACTGGCATCCCATCTAAGCTGTAACCCAGCCCTGTGCCCTGTCATGGACTGGCATCCCATCCAGGGTGTCCCCCAGCCCCGAGCCCTGTGATGGACTTGCATTCCATCCAGGCTGTACCCTGTGCCCTGTGATGCACTGGCATCCCGTCCAGGGTGTCCCCCAGCCCTGTGCCCTGTGATGGACTGGCATCCCGTCCAGGGTGTCACCCAGCCCTGTGCCCTGCGATGGACAGGCATCCGGTCCAGGCTGTACCCCAGCCCTGTGCCCTGCGATGGACTGGCATCCCATCCAGGCTGTACCCCAGCCCTGTGCCCTGTGATGGACTGGCATCCCGTGCAGGGTGTCCCACATCCCTGTGCCCTGCGATGGACTGGCCTCCCGTCCAGGGTGTCCCCCAGCCCTGTGCCCTGCGATGGACCGGAATCCCATCCAGGCTGTCCCTCAGCCCTGTGCCCTGCGATGGACTGGCATCCCATCCAGGCTGTACCCTGTGCCTTGCGATGGACTGGTATCCCGTCCAGGTTGTACCCCAGCACCCTGCCCTGCGATGGACTGGCATCCCGTCCAGGGTGTCACCCAGCCCTGTGCCCTGCCATGGACAGGCATCCCGTCCAGGCTGTACCCCAGCCCTGTGCCCTGCGATGGACTGGCATCCCATCCAGGCTGTACCCCAGCCCTGTGCCCTGCGATGGACTGGCCTCCCATCCAGGGTGTCCCCCAGCCCCGTGCCCTGCGATGGACCGGAATCCCATCCAGGCTGTCCCCCAGCCTCGTGCCCTGCGATGGACCGGAATCCCATCCAGGCTGTCCCTCAGCCCTGTGACCTGCGATGGACTGGCATCCCATCCAGGCTGTACCCTGTGCCTTGCGATGGACTGGCATCGCATCCAGGCTGTACCCCAGCCCTGTGCCCTGTGATGGACTGGCATCCCGTGCAGGGTGTCCCCCAGCCCCGTGCCCTGTGATGGACTGGCATCGCATCCAGGCTGTAACCTGTGCCCTGTGATGCACTGGCATCCCGTCCAGGGTGTCCATCAGCCCTGTGCCCGATGATCGGCTGGCATCCCGGCCAGGCTGTACCCCTAGCCCTGTGCCCTGTGATGGAGTGGCATCCCATCCAGGGTGTCCCCCTGCCCTGTGCCCTGTGATGGACTGGCATCCCGTCCAGGGTGTCCCCCAGCCCCGTGCCCTGTGATGGACTGTCATCGCATCCAGGCTGTACCCTGTGCCCTGTGATGCACTGGCATCCCGTCCAGGGTGTCCATCAGCCCTGTGCCCGATGATGGGCTGGCATCCCGGCCAGGCTGTAACCCTAGCCCTTTGCCCTGTGATGGAGTGGCATCCCATCCAGGGTGTCCCCCTGCCCTGTGCCCTGTGATGGACTGGCATCCCGTACAGGCTGTACCCCAACCCTGTGCCCTACGTTGGACTGGTGTCCCGTCCAGGCTGTACCCCAGCCCTGTGCCCTGCGATGTACTGGCATCCCGTCCAGGGTGTCCCCCAGCCCCGTGCCCTGTGATGGATTGGCATCCCATCCAGGCTGTACCCTGTGCCCTGTGATGCACTGGTATCCCGTCCAGGGTGTCCATCAGCCCTGTGCCCTATGATGGGCTGGCATCCCGGCCAGGGTGTCCCTCAGCCCTGTGCCCTGCGATGGACTGGCATCCCATCCAGGGTGTCCCCTAGCCCTGTGCCCTGTGATGGAGTGGCATCCCATCCAGGGTGCCCCCCAGCCCTGTGCCCTGTGATGTACTGGCATCCTGTCCAGGGTGTCCCCCTGCCCTCTGCCCTGCGATGGACAGGCATCCCGTACAGGCTGTAACCCAGCCCTGTGCCCTGCGTTGGACTGGCATCCCATCCAGGCTGTTCCCAGTGCCCTGTGTTGGACTGGCATAGCGTCCAGGCTGTACCCCAGCCCTGTGCCCTCTGATGGACTGGCATCCCATGCAGGGTGTCCCACAGCCCTGTGCCCTGCAATGGACAGGTATCCCATCCAGGTTGTTACCCAGCACCGTGCCCTTCGATGGACTGGCATCCCGTCCAAGCTGTACCCCAGCCCTGTGCCCTCTGATGGACTGGCATCCCGTCCAGGGTGTCCCTCAGCCCTGTGCCCTGCAATGGACTGGCATCCCTTCCAGGCTGTACCCTGTGCCCTGTGATGGACTGGCATCCCGTCCAGGATGTCCCCCAGCCCCGCGCCCTGTGATGGACTGTCATCCTGTCCAGGCTGTACCCCAGCCCAGTGCCCTGCGATGGACTGGTATCCCATCCAGGCTGTTCCCAGTGCCCTGTGATGGACTGGCATCGCGTCCAGGCTGTACCTCAGCCCCATGCCCTGTAATGGACTGGCATCCCATCCAGGCTGAACCCTCTGCCCTGTGATGGACGGGCATCCCATCTAAGCTGTACCCCAGCCCAGTGCCCTGTCATGGACATGCATCCCGTCCAGGGTGTCCCCCAGCCCTGTGCGCTGTGATGGACTGGCATCCCATCCAGGGTGTACCCCAGCCCCGTACCCAGTGATGGACTGGCAACCCGTCCAGGGAGTCCCCCAGCCCTGTGCCCTGCGATGGACAGGCATCCCGTCCAGGCTGTACCTCAGCCCTGTGCCCTGCGATGGACTGGCATCCCATCCAGGGTGTCCCCCAGCCCCGTGCCCTGTGATGGACTGGCATTCCATCCAGGCTGTACCCTGTGCCCTGTGATGCACTGGCATCCCGTCCAGGGTGTCCCCCAGCCCCGTGCCCTGTGATGGACTGGAAACCCGTCCAGGGAGTCTCCCAGCCCTGTGCCCTGCGATGGACAGGAATCCCGTCCAGGCTGTAACTCAGCCCTGTGCCCTGCGATGGACTGGCATCCCATCCAGGCTGTACCCCAGCCCTGTGCCCTGTGATGGACTGGCATCCCGTGCAGGGTGTCCCACAGCCCTGTGCCTTGCGATGGATTGGCATCCCATCCAGGATATATCCCAGCCCTCTGCCCTGCGATGGACTGGCATCCCATCTAAGCTGTAACCCAGCCCTGTGCCCTGTCATGGACTGGCATCCCATCCAGGGTGTCCCCCAGCCCCGTGCACTGTGATGGACTTGCATTCCATCCAGGCTGTACCCTGTGCCCTGTGATGCACTGGCATCCCATGCAGGGTGTCCCACAGCCCTTTGCCCTGCGATGGACTGGCCTCCCATCCAGGGTGTCCCACAGCCCTGTGCCTTGCGATGTATTGGCATCCCGTCCAGGATGTATCCCAGCCCTCTGCCCTGCGATGGACTGGCATCCCATCCAGGGTGTCCCCCAGCCCCGTGCCCTGTGATGGACTGGCATTCCATCCAGGCTGTACCCTGTGCCCTGTGATGCACTGGCATCCCATCCAGGGTGTCCCCCAGCCCCGTGCCCTGTGATGGACTGGAAACCCGTCCAGGGAGTCTCCCAGCCCTGTGCCCTGCGATGGACAGGCATCCCGTCCAGGCTGTACCTAAGCCCTGTGCCCTGCGATGGACTGGCATCCCGTGCAGGGTGTCCCAAAGCCCAGTGCCCTGCGATGGACTGGCATCCCATCCAGGTTGTACCCCAGCCCTGTGCCCTGTGATGGACTGGCATCCCGTGCAGGGTGTCCCACAGCCCTGTGCCCTGCGATGGACTGGCATCCCATCAAGGCTGTACCCCAGCCCAGTGCCCTGCGATGGACTGGCATCCCGTCCAGGGTGTCCCTCAGCCCTGTGCCCTGCGATGGACTGGCATCCCATCAAGGCTGTACCCCAGCCCAGTGCCCTGCGATGGACTGGCATCCCGTCCAGGGTGTCCCTCAGCCCTGTGCCCTGCAATGGACTGGCATCCCTTCCAGGCTGTACCCTGTGCCCTGTGATGGACTGGCATCCCGTCCAGGATGTCCCCCAGCCCCGCGCCATGTGATGGACTGGCATCCCATCCAGGCTGTTCCCAGTGCCCTGTGATGGACTGGCATCCCGTCCAGGCTGTACCCCAGCCCTGTGCCCTGTGATAGACTGGCATACCGTGCAGGGTGTCCCACAGCCCAGTGCCCTGCGATGGACTGGCATCCCATCCAGGTTGTACCCCAGCCCTGTGCCCTGTGATGGACTGGCATCCCGTGCAGGGTGTCCCACAGCCCTGTGCCCTGCGATGGACTGGCATCCCATCAAGGCTGTACCCCAGCCCAGTGCCCTGCGATGGACTGGCATCCCGTCCAGGGTGTCCCTCATCCCTGTGCCCTGCAATGGACTGGCATCCCTTCCAGGCTGTACCCTGTGCCCTGTGATGGACTGGCATCCCGTCCAGGATGTCCCCCAGCCCCGCGCCCTGTGATGGACTGTCATCCTGTCCAGGCTGTACCCCAGCCCAGTGCCCAGTGATGGACTGGCAAACCGTCCAGGGAGTCCCCCAGCCCTGTGCCCTGCGATGGACAGGCATCCCGTCCAGGCTGTACCTCAGCCCTGTGCCCTGCGATGGACTGGCATCCCATCCAGGCTGTACCCCAGCCCTGTGCCCTGTGATGGACTGGCATCCCGTGCAGGGTGTCCCACAGCCCTGTGCCCTGCGATGGACTGGCCTCCCGTCCAGGGTGTCCCACAGCCCTGTGCCTTGCGATGGATTGGCATCCCGTCCAGGATGTATCCCAGCCCTCTGCCCTGCGATGGACTGGCATCCCATCCAGGGTGTCCCCCAGCCCCGTGCCCTGTGATGGACTGGCATTCCATCCAGGCTGTACCCTGTGCCCTGTGATGCACTGGCATCCCGTCCAGGGTGTCCCCCAGCCCCGTGCCCTGTGATGGACTGGAACCCCGTCCAGGGAGTCTCCCAGCCCTGTGCCCTGCGATGGACAGGCATCTCGTCCAGGCTGTACCTCAGCCCTGTGCCCTGCGATGGACTGGCATCCCATCCAGGCTGTACCCCAGCCCTGTGCCCTGTGATGGACTGGCATCCCGTGCAGGGTGTCCCACAGCCCTGTGCCTTGCGATGGATTGGCATCCCATCCAGGATATATCCCAGCCCTCTGCCCTGCGATGGACTGGCATCCCATCTAAGCTGTAACCCAGCCCTGTGCCCTGTCATGGACTGGCATCCCATCCAGGGTGTCCCCCAGCCCCGTGCCCTGTGATGGACTTGCATTCCATCCAGGCTGTACCCTGTGCCCTGTGATGCACTGGCATCCCGTCCAGGGTGTCCCCCAGCCCTGTGCCCTGTGATGGACTGGCATCCCGTCCAGGGTGTCACCCTGCCCTGTGCCCTGCGATGGACAGGCATCCCGTCCAGGCTGTACCCCAGCCCTGTGCCCTGCGATGGACTGGCATCCCATCCAGGCTGTACCCCAGCTCTGTGCCCTGTGATGGACTGGCATCCCGTGCAGGGTGTCCCACATCCCTGTGCCCTGCGATGGACTGGCCTCCCGTCCAGGGTGTCCCCCAGCCCTGTGCCCTGCGATGGACCGGAATCCCATCCAGGCTGTCCCTCAGCCCTGTGCCCTGCGATGGACTGGCATCCCATCCAGGCTGTACCCTGTGCCTTGCGATGGACTGGTATCCCGTCCAGGTTGTACCCCAGCACCCTGCACTGCGATGGACTGGCATCCCGTCCAGGGTGTCCCTCAGCCCTGTGCCCTGCGATGGACTGGCATCCCTTCCAGGCTGTACCCTGTGCCCTTTGATGGACTGGCATCCCGTCCAGGGTGTCCCCCAACCCCGCGCCCTGTGATGGACTGGCATCCTGTCCAGGCTGTACCCCAGACCTGTGCCCTGTGATAGACTGGCATCCCGTGCAGGGTGTCCCACAGCCCTGTGCCCTGCGATGGACTGGCATCCCATCCAGGTTGTACCCCAGCCCTGTGCACTGTGATGGACTGGCATCCCGTGCAGGTTGTACCCCAGCACCCTGCCCTGCGATGGACTGGCATCCCGTCCAGGGTGTCCCTCAGCCCTGTGCCCTGCGATGGACTGGCATCCCGTCCAGGGTGTCACCCAGCCCTGTGATGGACTGGCATCCCGTCCAGGGTATCCCCCAGCCCCGCGCCCTTTGATGGACTGGCATCCTGTCCAGGCTTTACCCCAGACCTGTGCCCTGCGATGGACTGGCATCCCATCCAGGCTGTTCCCAGTGCCCTGTGATGGACTGGCATCCCGTCCAGGCTGTACCCCAGCCCTGTGCCCTGTGATAGACTGGCATCCCGTCCAGGGTGTCCCCCAGCCCCGTGCCCTGTGATGGACTGGCATCGCATCCAGGCTGTACCCTGTGCCCTGTGATGCACTGGCATCCCGTCCAGGGTGTCCATCAGCCCTGTGCCCGATGATGGGCTGGCATCCCGGCCAGGCTGTACCCCTAGCCCTGTGCCCTGTGATGGAGTGGCATCCCATCCAGGGTGTCCCCCTGCCCTGTGCCCTGTGATGGACTGGCATCCCGTCCAGGCTGTACCCCAGCCCTGTGCCCTGTGATGGACTGGAATCCCATGCAGGTTGTCCCACAGCCCTGTGCCCTGCGATGGACTGGTATCCCATCTAGGTTGTTACCCAGCACCGTGCCCTGCGATGGACTGGCATCCCGTCCAGGGTGTCCCTCAGCCCTGTGCCCTGCGATGGACTGGCATCCCTTCCAGGCTGTACCCTGTGCCCTGTGATGGACTGGCATCCCGTCCATGGTGTCCCCCAACCCCGCGCCCTGTGATGGACTGGCATCCTGTCCAGGCTGTACCCCAGACCTGTGCCCTGCGATGGACTGGCATCCCATCCAGGCTGTTCCCAGTGCCCTGTGATGGACTGGCATCCCGTCCAGGCTGTACCCCAGCCCTGTGCCCTGTGATAGACTGGCATCCCGTGCAGGGTGTCCCACAGCCCTGTGCCCTATGATGGACTGGCCTCCCGTCCAGGGTGTCCCACAGCCGTGTGCCTTGCGATGTATTGGCATCCCGTCCAGGATGTATCCCAGCCCTCTGCCCTGCGATGGACTGGCATCCCATCCAGGGTGTCCCCCAGCCCCGTGCCCTGTGATGGACTGGCATTCCATCCATGCTGTACCCTGTGCCCTGTGATGCACTGGCATCCCGTCCAGGGTGTCCCCCAGCCCCGTGCCCTGTGATGCACTGGAAACCCGTCCAGGGAGTCTCCCAGCCCTGTGCCCTGCGATGGACAGGCATCCCGTCCAGGCTGTACCTCAGCCCTGTGCCCTGCGATGGACTGGCATCCCGTGCAGGGTGTCCCACAGCCCAGTGCCCTGCGATGGACTGGCATCCCATCCAGGTTGTACCCCAGCCCTGTGCCCTGTGATGGACTGGCATCCCGTGCAGGGTGTCCCACATCCCTGTGCCCTGCGATGGACTGGCCTCCCGTCCAGGGTGTCCCCCAGCCCTGTGCCCTGCGATGGACCGGAATCCCATCCAGGCTGTCCCTCAGCCCTGTGCCCTGCGATGGACTGGCATCCCATCCAGGCTGTACCCTGTGCCTTGCGATGGACTGGTATCCCGTCCAGGTTGTACCCCAGCACCCTGCACTGCGATGGACTGGCATCCCGTCCAGGGTGTCCCTCAGCCCTGTGCCCTGCGATGGACTGGCATCCCTTCCAGGCTGTACCCTGTGCCCTTTGATGGACTGGCATCCCGTCCAGGGTGTCCCCCAACCCCGCGCCCTGTGATGGACTGGCATCCTGTCCAGGCTGTACCCCAGACCTGTGCCCTGTGATAGACTGGCATCCCGTGCAGGGTGTCCCACAGCCCTGTGCCCTGCGATGGACTGGCATCCCATCCAGGTTGTACCCCAGCCCTGTGCACTGTGATGGACTGGCATCCCGTGCAGGTTGTACCCCAGCACCCTGCCCTGCGATGGACTGGCATCCCGTCCAGGGTGTCCCTCAGCCCTGTGCCCTGCGATGGACTGGCATCCCGTCCAGGGTGTCACCCAGCCCTGTGATGGACTGGCATCCCGTCCAGGGTATCCCCCAGCCCCGCGCCCTTTGATGGACTGGCATCCTGTCCAGGCTTTACCCCAGACCTGTGCCCTGCGATGGACTGGCATCCCATCCAGGCTGTTCCCAGTGCCCTGTGATGGACTGGCATCCCGTCCAGGCTGTACCCCAGCCCTGTGCCCTGTGATAGACTGGCATCCCGTCCAGGGTGTCCCCCAGCCCCGTGCCCTGTGATGGACTGGCATCGCATCCAGGCTGTACCCTGTGCCCTGTGATGCACTGGCATCCCGTCCAGGGTGTCCATCAGCCCTGTGCCCGATGATGGGCTGGCATCCCGGCCAGGCTGTACCCCTAGCCCTGTGCCCTGTGATGGAGTGGCATCCCATCCAGGGTGTCCCCCTGCCCTGTGCCCTGTGATGGACTGGCATCCCGTCCAGGCTGTACCCCAGCCCTGTGCCCTGTGATGGACTGGAATCCCATGCAGGTTGTCCCACAGCCCTGTGCCCTGCGATGGACTGGTATCCCATCTAGGTTGTTACCCAGCACCGTGCCCTGCGATGGACTGGCATCCCGTCCAGGGTGTCCCTCAGCCCTGTGCCCTGCGATGGACTGGCATCCCTTCCAGGCTGTACCCTGTGCCCTGTGATGGACTGGCATCCCGTCCATGGTGTCCCCCAACCCCGCGCCCTGTGATGGACTGGCATCCTGTCCAGGCTGTACCCCAGACCTGTGCCCTGCGATGGACTGGCATCCCATCCAGGCTGTTCCCAGTGCCCTGTGATGGACTGGCATCCCGTCCAGGCTGTACCCCAGCCCTGTGCCCTGTGATAGACTGGCATCCCGTGCAGGGTGTCCCACAGCCCTGTGCCCTATGATGGACTGGCCTCCCGTCCAGGGTGTCCCACAGCCGTGTGCCTTGCGATGTATTGGCATCCCGTCCAGGATGTATCCCAGCCCTCTGCCCTGCGATGGACTGGCATCCCATCCAGGGTGTCCCCCAGCCCCGTGCCCTGTGATGGACTGGCATTCCATCCATGCTGTACCCTGTGCCCTGTGATGCACTGGCATCCCGTCCAGGGTGTCCCCCAGCCCCGTGCCCTGTGATGCACTGGAAACCCGTCCAGGGAGTCTCCCAGCCCTGTGCCCTGCGATGGACAGGCATCCCGTCCAGGCTGTACCTCAGCCCTGTGCCCTGCGATGGACTGGCATCCCGTGCAGGGTGTCCCACAGCCCAGTGCCCTGCGATGGACTGGCATCCCATCCAGGTTGTACCCCAGCCCTGTGCCCTGTGATGGACTGGCATCCCGTGCAGGGTGTCCCACAGCCCTGTGCCCTGCGATGGACTGGCATCCCATCAAGGCTGTACCCCAGCCCAGTGCCCTGCGATGGACTGGCATCCCGTCCAGGGTGTCCCTCAGCCCTGTGCCCTGCGATGGACTGGCATCCCATCAAGGCTGTACCCCAGCCCAGTGCCCTGCGATGGACTGGCATCCCGTCCAGGGTGTCCCTCAGCCCTGTGCCCTGCAATGGACTGGCATCCCTTCCAGGCTGTACCCTGTGCCCTGTGATGGACTGGCATCCCGTCCAGGATGTCCCCCAGCCCCGCGCCCTGTGATGGACTGGCATCCCATCCAGGCTGTTCCCAGTGTCCTGTGATGGACTGGCATCCCGTCCAGGCTGTACCCCAGCCCTGTGCCCTGTGATAGACTGGCATCCCGTGCAGGGTGTCCCACAGCCCAGTGCCCTGCGATGGACTGGCATCCCATCCAGGTTGTACCCCAGCCCTATGCCCTGTGAAGGACTGGCATCCCGTGCATGGTGTCCCACAGCCCTGTGCCCTGCGATGGACTGGCATCCCATCAAGGCTGTACCCCAGCCCAGTGCCCTGCGATGGACTGGCATCCCGTCCAGGGTGTCCCTCAGCCCTGTGCCCTGCAATGGACTGGCATCCGTTCCAGGCTGTACCCTGTGCCCTGTGATGGACTGGCATCCCGTCCAGGATGTCCCCCAGCCCCGCGCCCTGTGATGGACTGTCATCCTGTCCAGGCTGTACCCCAGCCCAGTGCCCTGCGATGGACTGGTATCCCATCCAGGCTCTTCCCAGTGCCCTGTGATGGACTGGCATCGCGTCCAAGCTGTACCTCATCCCCATGCCCTGTAATGGACTGGCATCCCATCCAGGCTGAACCCTCTGCCCTGTGATGGACGGGCATCCCATCTAAGCTGTACCCCAGCCCAGTGCCCGGTCATGGACATGCATCCCGTCCAGAGTGTCCCCCAGCCCTGTGCGCTGTGATGGACTGGCATCCCATCCAGGGTGTACCCCAGCCCCGTGCCCAGTGATGGACTGGCAACCCGTCCAGGGAGTCCCCCAGCCCTGTTCCCTGCGATGGACAGGCATCCCGTCCAGGCTGTACCTCAGCCCTGTGCCCTGCGATGGACTGGCATCCCATCCAGGCTGTACCCCAGCCCTGTGCCCTGTGATGGACTGGCATCCCGTGCAGGGTGTCCCACAGCCCTGTGCCTTGCGATGGATTGGCATCCCGTCCAGGATGTATCCCAGCCCTCTGCCCTGCGATGGACTGGCATCCCATCCAGGGTGTCCCCCAGCCCCGTGCCCTGTGATGGACTGGCATTCCATCCAGGCTGTACCCTGTGCCCTGTGATGCACTGGCATCCCGTCCAGGGTGTCCCCCAGCCCTGTGTCCTGTGATGGACTGGCATCCCATCCAGGCTGTACCCCAGTCCTGTGCCCTGCGATGGACTGGCCTCCCGTCCAGGGTGTCCCCCAGCCCCGTGCCCTGCGATGGAACGGAATCCCATCCAGGCTGTCCCCCAGCCCCGTGCCCTGCGATGGACCGGAATCCCATCCAGGCTGTCCCTCAGCCCTGTGCCCTGCGATGGACTGGCATCCCATCCAGGCTGTACCCTGTGCCTTGCGATGGACTGGCATCGCATCCAGGCTGTACCCCAGCCCTGTGCCCTGTGATGGACTGGCATCCCATCCAGGCTGTACCTCAGCCCTGTGCCCTGCGATGGACTGGCATCCCATCCTGGCTGTACCCCAGCCCTGTGCCCTGTGATGGACTGGCATCCCGTGCAGGGTGTCCCACAGCCCTGTGCCTTGCGATGGATTGGCATCCCATCCAGGATATATCCCAGCCCTCTGCCCTGCGATGGACTGGCATCCCATCTAAGCTGTAACCCAGCCCTGTGCCCTGTCATGGACTGGCATCCCATCCAGGGTGTCCCCCAGCCCCGAGCCCTGTGATGGACTTGCATTCCATCCAGGCTGTACCCTGTGCCCTGTGATGCACTGGCATCCCGTCCAGGGTGTCCCCCAGCCCTGTGCCCTGTGATGGACTGGCATCCCGTCCAGGGTGTCACCCAGCCCTGTGCCCTGCGATGGACAGGCATCCGGTCCAGGCTGTACCCCAGCCCTGTGCCCTGCGATGGACTGGCATCCCATCCAGGCTGTACCCCAGCCCTGTGCCCTGTGATGGACTGGCATCCCGTGCAGGGTGTCCCACATCCCTGTGCCCTGCGATGGACTGGCCTCCCGTCCAGGGTGTCCCCCAGCCCTGTGCCCTGCGATGGACCGGAATCCCATCCAGGCTGTCCCTCAGCCCTGTGCCCTGCGATGGACTGGCATCCCATCCAGGCTGTACCCTGTGCCTTGCGATGGACTGGTATCCCGTCCAGGTTGTACCCCAGCACCCTGCCCTGCGATGGACTGGCATCCCGTCCAGGGTGTCCCTCAGCCCTGTACCCTGCGATGGACTGGCATCCCTTCCAGGCTGTACCCTGTGCCCTCTGATGGACTGGCATCCCGTCCAGGGTGTCCCCCAACACCGCGCCCTGTGATGGACTGGCATCCTGTCCAGGCTGTACCCCAGACCTGTGCCCTGCGATGGACTGGCATCCCATCCAGGCTGTTCCCAGTGCCCTGTGATGGACTGGCATCCCGTCCAGGCTGTACCCAAGCCCTGTGCCCTGTGATACACTGGCATCCCGTGCAGGGTGTCCCACAGCCCTGTGCCCTGCGATGGACTGGCATCCCATCCAGGTTGTACCCCAGCCCTGTGCACTGTGATGGACTGGCATCCCGTGCAGGTTGTACCCCAGCACCCTGCCCTGCGATGGACTGGCATCCCGTCCAGGGTGTCCCTCAGCCCTGTGCCCTGCGATGGACTGGCATCCCTTCCAGGCTGTACCCTGTGCCCTGTGATGGACTGGCATCCCGTCCATGGTGTCCCCCAACCCCGCGCCCTGTGATGGACTGGCATCCTGTCCAGGCTGTACCCCAGACCTGTGCCCTGCGATGGACTGGCATCCCATCCAGGCTGTTCCCAGTGCCCTGTGATGGACTGGCATCCCGTCCAGGCTGTACCCCAGCCCTGTGCCCTGTGATAGACTGGCATCCCGTCCAGGGTGTCCCCCAGCCCCGTGCCCTGTGATGGACTGGCATCGCATCTAGGCTGTACCCTGTGCCCTGTGATGCACTGGCATCCCGTCCAGGGTGTCCATCAGCCCTGTGCCCGATGATGGGCTGACATCCCGGCCAGGCTGTACCCCTAGCCCTGTGCCCTGTGATGGAGTGGCATCCCATCCAGGGTGTCCCCCTGCCCTGTGCCCTGTGATGGACTGGCATCCCGTACAGGCTGTACCCCAACCCTGTGCCCTGCGTTGGACTGGCATCCCATCCAGGCTGTTCCCAGTGCCCTGTGATAGACTGGCATCCCGTCCAGGCTGTACCCCAGCCCTGTGCCCTGTGATGCACTGGCATCCCTTCCAGGCTGTACCCTGTGCCCTGTGATGGACTGGCATCCCGTCCAGGGTGTCCCCTAACCCCGCGCCCTGTGATGGACTGGCATCCTGTCCAGGCTGTACCCCAGACCTGTGCCCTGCGATGGACTGGCATCCCATCCAGGGTGTCCCCCAGCCCTGTACCCTGTGATGGACTGGCATCCCATCCAGGGTGTCCCCCAGCCCTGTGCCATGCGATGGACTGGCATCCCATCCAGGGTGTCCCCCAGCCCTGTGCCCTGCGATGGACTGGCATCCCATCCAGGCTGTACCCCAGCCCTGTGCCCAGTGATGGACTGGCATCCCATCCAGGTTGTTACCCAGCACCGTGCCCTGCGATGGACTGGCATCCCGTCCAGGTTGTACCCCAGCACCCTGCCCTGCGATGGACTGGCATCCCGTCCAGGGTGTCCCTCAGCCCTGTGCCCTGCGATGGACTGGCATCCCTTCCAGGCTGTACCCTGTGCCCTCTGATGGACTGGCATCCCGTCCAGGGTGTCCCCCAACCCCGCGCCCTGTGATGGACTGGCATCCTGTCCAGGCTGTACCCCAGACCTGTGCCCTGCGGTGGACTGGCATCCCATCCAGGCTGTTCCCAGTGCCCTGTGATGGACTGGCATCCCGTCCAGGCTGTACCCCAGCCCTGTGCCCTGTGATAGACTGGCATCCCATGCAGGGTGTCCCACAGCCCTGTGCCCTGCGATGGACTGGCATCCCATCCAGGTTGTACCCCAGCCCTGTGCCCTGTGATGGACTGGCATCCCGTGCAGGGTGTCCCACAGCCCTGTGCCCTGCGATGGACTGGCATCCCATCAAGGCTGTACCCCAGCCCAGTGCCCTGCGATGGACTGGCATCCCGTCCAGGGTGTCCCTCAGCCCTGTGCCCTGCAATGGACTGGCATCCCTTCCAGGCTGTACCCTGTGCCCTGTGATGGACTGGCATCCCGTCCAGGGTGTCCCCCAGCCCCGCGCCCTGTGATGGACTGTCATCCTGTCCAGGCTGTACCCCAGCCCTGTGCCCTGCGATGGACTGGTATCCCATCCAGGCTGTTCCCAGTTCCCTGTGATGGACTGGCATCGCGTCCAGGCTGTACCTCAGCCCCATGCCCTGTAATGGACTGGCATCCCATCCAGGCTGAACCCTCTGCCCTGTGATGGACGGGCATCCCATCTAAGCTGTACCCCAGCCCAGTGCCCTGTCATGGACATGCATCCCGTCCAGGGTGTCCCCCAGCCCTATGCGCTGTGATGGACTGGCATCCCATCCAGGGTGTACCCCAGCCCCGTGCCCTGTGATGGACTGGCAACCCGTCCAGGGAGTCCCCCAGCCCTGTGCCCTGCGATAGACAGGCATCCCGTCCAGGCTGTACCTCAGCCCTGTGCCCTGCGATGGACTGGCATCCTGTCCAGGCTGTACCCCAGACCTCTGCCCTGCGATGGACTGGCATCCCATCCAGGGTGTCCCCCAGCCCTGTACCCTGTGATGGACTGGCATCCCATCCAGGGTGTCCCCCAGCCCTGTGCCATGCGATGGACTGGCATCCCATCCAGGGTGTCCCCCAGCCCTGTGCCCTGCGATGGACTGGCATCCAATCCAGGCTGTTCCCCAGCCCTGTGCCCTGTGATGGACTGGCATCCCATCCAGGTTGTTACCCAGCACCGTGCCCTGCGATGGACTGGCATCCCGTCCAGGTTGTACCCCAGCACCCTGCCCTGCGATGGACTGGCATCCCGTCCAGGGTGTCCCTCAGCCCTGTGCCCTGCGATGGACTGGCATCCCTTCCAGGCTGTACCCTGTGCCCTCTGATGGACTGGCATCCCGTCCAGGGTGTCCCCCAACCCCGCGCCCTGTGATGGACTGGCATCCTGTCCAGGCTGTACCCCAGACCTGTGCCCTGCGATGGACTGGCATCCCATCCAGGCTGTTCCCAGTGCCCTGTGATGGACTGGCATCCCGTCCAGGCTGTACCCAAGCCCTGTGCCCTGTGATAGACTGGCATCCCGTGCAGGGTGTCCCACAACACAGTGCCCTGCGATGGACTGGCATCCCATCCAGGTTGTACCCCAGCCCTGTGCCCTGTGATGGACTGGCATCCCGTGCAGGGTGTCCCACAGCCCTGTGCCCTGCGATGGACTGGCATCCCATCAAGGCTGTACCCCAGCCCAGTGCCCTGCGATGGACTGGCATCCCGTCCAGGGTGTCCCTCAGCCCTGTGCCCTGCAATGGACTGGCATCCCTTCCAGGCTGTACCCTGTGCCCTGTGATGGACTGGCATCCCGTCCAGGATGTCCCCCAGCCCCGCGCCCTGTGATGGACTGTCATCCTGTCCAGGCTGTACCCCAGCCCTGTGCCCTGCGATGGACTGGTATCGCGTCCAGGCTGTACCTCAGCCCCATGCCCTGTAATGGACTGGCATCCCATCCAGGCTGAACCCTCTGCCCTGTGATGGACGGGCATCCCATCTAAGCTGTACCCCAGCCCAGTGCCCTGTCATGGACATGCATCCCGTCCAGGGTGTCCCCCAGCCCTGTGCGCTGTGATGGACTGGCATCCCATCCAGGGTGTACCCTGTGCCCTGTGATGCACTGGCATCCCGTCCAGGGTGTCCCCCAGCCCTGTGCCCTGTGATGGACTGGCATCCCGTCCAGGGTGTCACCCAGCCCTGTGCCCTGCGATGGACAGGCATCCCGTCCAGGCTGTACCCCAGCCCTGTGCCCTGCGATGGACTGGCATCCCATCCAGGCTGTACCCTGTGCCTTGCGATGGACTGGTATCCCGTCCAGGGTGTCCCCCAGCCCCGTGCCCTGCGATGGACCGGAATCCCATCCAGGCTGTCCCTCAGCCCTGTGCCCTGTGATGGACTTGTATTCCATCCAGGCTGTACCCCAGCCCTGTGCCCTGTGATGGACTGGCATCCCGTGCAGGGTGTCCCACATCCCTGTGCCCTGCGATGGACTGGCCTCCCGTCCAGGGTGTCCCCAAGCCCCGTGCCCTGCAAAGGACCGGAATCCCATCCAGGCTGTCCCTCAGCCCTGTGCCCTGCGATGGACTGGCATCCCATCCAGGCTGTACCCTGTGCCTTGCGATGGACTGGTATCCCGTCCAGGCTGTAACCCAGCCCTGTGCCCTGCGATGCACTGGCATCCCTTCCAGGCTGTACCCTGTGCCCTGTGATGGACTGGCATCCCGTCCTGGGTGTCCCCTAACCCCGCGCCCTGTGATGGACTGGCATCCTGTCCAGGCTGTACCCCAGACCTGTGCCCTGCGATGGACTGGCATCCCATCCAGGGTGTCCCCCAGCACTGTACCCTGTGACGGACTGGCATCCCATCCAGGGTGTCCCCCAGCCCTGTGCCATGCGATGGACTGGCATCCCATCCAGGGTGTCCCCCAGCCCTGTGCCCTGCGATGGACTGGCATCCCATCCAGGCTGTACCCCAGCCCTGTGCCCAGTGATGGACTGGCATCCCATCCAGGTTGTTACCCAGCACCGTGCCCTGCGATGGACTGGCATCCCGTCCAGGTTGTACCCCAGCACCCTGCCCTGCGATGGACTGGCATCCCGTCCAGGGTGTCCCTCAGCCCTGTGCCCTGCGATGGACTGGCATCCCTTCCAGGCTGTTCCCAGTGCCCTGTGATGGACTGGTATCCCGTCCAGGCTGTACCCCAGCCCTGTGCCCTGTGATAGACTGGCATCCCGTGCAGGGTGTCCCACAGCCCTGTGCCCTGCGATGGAATGGCATCCCATCCAGGTTGTACCCCAGCCCTGTGCCCTGTGATGGACTGGCATCCCGTGCAGGGTGTCCCACAGCCCTGTGCCCTGCGATGGACTGGCATCCCATCAAGGCTGTACCCCAGCCCAGTGCCCTGCGATTAACTGGCATCCCGTCCAGGGTGTCCCTCAGCCCTGTGCCCTGCAATGGACTGGCATCCCTTCCAGGCTGTACCCTGTGCCCTGTGATGGACTGGCATCCCGTCCAGGGTGTCCCCCAACCCCGCGCCCTGTGATGGACTGGCATCCTGTCCAGGCTGTACGCCAGACCTGTGCCCTGCGATGGACTGGCATCCCATCCAGGCTGTTCCCAGTGCCCTGTGATGGACTGGCATCCCGTCCAGGCTGTACCCCAGCCCTGTGCCCTGTGATAGACTGGCATCCCGTGCAGGGTGTCCCACAGCCCAGTGCCCTGCGATGGACTGGCATCCCATTCAGGTTGTACCCCAGCCCTGTGCCCTGTGATGGACTGGCATCCCGTGCAGGGTGTCCCACAGCCCTGTGCCCTGCGATGGACTGGCATCCCATCAAGGCTGTACCACAGCCCAGTGCCCTGCGATGGACTGGCATCCCGTCCAGGGTGTCCCTCAGCCCTCTGCCCTGCAATGGACTGGCATCCCTTCCAGGCTGTACCCTGTGCCCTGTGATGGACTGGCATCCCGTCCAGGATGTCCCCCAGCCCCGCGCCCTGTGATGGACTGTCA
This sequence comes from Brienomyrus brachyistius, assembly GCF_023856365.1. NCBI lineage: Eukaryota > Metazoa > Chordata > Actinopteri > Osteoglossiformes > Mormyridae > Brienomyrus > Brienomyrus brachyistius. Next base: position 164,582 of record NW_026042490.1, on the reverse strand, counting down.
TCCTGTCCAGGCTGTACCCCAGCCCTGTGCCCTGCGATGGACTGGTATCCCATCCAGGCTGTTCCCAGTGCCCTGTGATGGACTGGCATCGCGTCCAGGCTGTACCTCAGCCCCATGCCCTGTAATGGACTGGCATCCCATCCAGGCTGAACCCTCTGCCCTGTGATGGACGGGCATCTCATCTAAGCTGTACCCCAGCCCAGTGCCCTGTCATGGACATGCATCCCGTCCAGGGTGTCCCCCAGCCCTGTGCGCTGTGATGGACTGGCATCCCATCCAGGGTGTACCCCAGCCCCGTGCCCTATGATGGACTGGCAACCCGTCCAGGGAGTCCCCCAGCCCTGTGCCCTGCGATGGACAGGCATCCCGTCCAGGCTGTACCTCAGCCCTGTGCCCTGCGATGGACTGGCATCCCATCCAGGCTGTACCCCAGCCCTGTGCCATGTGATGGACTGGCATCCCGTGCAGGGTGTCCCACAGCCCTGTGCCTTGCGATGGATTGGCATCCCGTCCAGGTTGTATCCCAGCCCTCTGCCCTGCGATGGACTGGCATCCCATCCAGGGTGTCCCCCAGCCCCGTGCCCTGTGATGGATTGGCATTCCATCCAGGCTGTACCCTGTGCCCTGTGATGCACTGGCATCCCGTCCAGGGTGTCCCCCAGACCTGTGCCTTGTGATGGACTGGCATCCCGTCCAGGGTGTCACCCAGCCCTGTGCCCTGCCATGGACAGGCATCCCGTCCAGGCTGTACCCCAGCCCTGTGCCCTGCGATGGACTGGCATCCCATCCAGGCTGTATCCCAGCCCTGTGCCCTGCGATGGACTGGCCTCCCATCCAGGGTGTCCCCCAGCCCCGTGCCCTGCGATGGACCGGAATCCCATCCAGGCTGTCCCCCAGCCTCGTGCCCTGCGATGGACCGGAATCCCATCCAGGCTGTCCCTCAGCCCTGTGCCCTGCGATGGACTGGCATCCCATCCAGGCTGTACCCTGTGCCTTGCGATGGACTGGCATCGCATCCAGGCTGTACCCCAGCCCTGTGCCCTGTGATGGACTGGCATCCCGTGCAGGGTGTCCCACAGCCCTGTGCCCTGCGATGGACTGGCCTCCCGTCCAGGGTGTCCCACAGCCCTGTGCCTTGCGATGTATTGGCATCCCGTCCAGGATGTATCCCAGCCCTCTGCCCTGCGATGGACTGGCATCCCATCCAGGGTGTCCCCCAGCCCCGTGCCCTGTGATGGACTGGCATTCCATCCAGGCTGTACCCTGTGCCCTGTGATGCACTGGCATCCCGTCCAGGGTGTCCCCCAGCCCCGTGCCCTGTGATGGACTGGAAACCCGTCCAGGGAGTCTCCCAGCCCTGTGCCCTGCGATGGACAGGCATCCCGTCCAGGCTGTACCTCAGCCCTGTGCCCTGCGATGGACTGGCATCCCGTGCAGGGTGTCCCACAGCCCAGTGCCCTGCGATGGACTGGCATCCCATCCAGGTTGTACCCCAGCCCTGTGCCCTGTGATGGACTGGCATCCCGTGCAGGGTGTCCCACAGCCCTGTGCCCTGCGATGGACTGGCATCCCATCAAGGCTGTACCCCAGCCCAGTGCCCTGCGATGGACTGGCATCCCGTCCAGGGTGTCCCTCAGCCCTGTGCCCTGCGATGGACTGGCATCCCATCAAGGCTGCACCCCAGCCCAGTGCCCTGCGATGGACTGGCATCCCGTCCAGGGTGTCCCTCAGCCCTGTGCCCTGCAATGGACTGGCATCCCTTCCAGGCTGTACCCTGTGCCCTGTGATGGACTGGCATCCCGTCCAGTATGTCCCCCAGCCCCGCGCCCTGCGATGGACTGGCATCCCGTCCAGGGTGTACCCTGTGCCTTGCGATGGCCTGGTATCCCGTCCAGGCTGTAACCCAGCCCTGTGCCCTGCGATGCACTGGCATCCCTTCCAGGCTGTACCCTGTGCCCTGTGATGGACTGGCATCCCGTCCAGGGTGTCCCCTAACCCCGCGCCCTGTGATGGACTGGCATCCTGTCCAGGCTGTACCCCAGACCTGTGCCCTGCGATGGACTGGCATCCCATCCAGGGTGTCCCCAAGCCCTGTACCCTGTGATGGACTGGCATCCCATCCAGGGTGTCCCCCAGCCCTGTGCCATGCGATGAACTGGCATCCCATCCAGGCTGTTCCCAGTGCCCTGTGATGGACTGGCATCCCGTCCAGGCTGTACCCCAGCCCTGTGCCCTGTGATAGACTGGCATCCCATGCAGGGTGTCCCACAGCCCTGTGCCCTGCGATGGACTGGCATCCCATCCAGGTTGTACCCCAGCCCTGTGCCCTGTGATGGACTGGCATCCCGTCCAGGGTGTCCCTCTGCCCTGTGCCCTGTGATGGACTTGCATTCCATCCAGGCTGTACCCCAGCCCTGTGATGGACTGGCATCCCGTCCAGGGTGTCCCCCAGCCCCGCGCCCTGTGATGGACTGTCATCCTGTCCAGGCTGTACCCCAGCCCTGTGCCCTGCGATGGACTGGTATCCCATCCAGGCTGTTCCCAGTTCCCTGTGATGGACTGGCATCGCGTCCAGGCTGTACCTCAGCCCCATGCCCTGTAATGGACTGGCATCCCATCCAGGCTGAACCCTCTGCCCTGTGATGGACGGGCATCCCATCTAAGCTGTACCCCAGCCCAGTGCCCTGTCATGGACATGCATCCCGTCCAGGGTGTCCCCCAGCCCTGTGCGCTGTGATGGACTGGCATCCCATCCAGGGTGTACCCTGTGCCCTGTGATGCACTGGCATCCCGTCCAGGGTGTCCCCCAGCCCTGTGCCCTGTGATGGACTGGCATCCCGTCCAGGGTGTCACCCAGCCCTGTGCCCTGCGATGGACAGGCATCCCGTCCAGGCTGTACCCCAGCCCTGTGCCCTGCGATGGACTGGCATCCCATCCAGGCTGTACCCTGTGCCTTGCGATGGACTGGTATCCCGTCCAGGGTGTCCCCCAGCCCCGTGCCCTGCGATGGACCGGAATCCCATCCAGGCTGTCCCTCAGCCCTGTGCCCTGTGATGGACTTGCATTCCATCCAGGCTGTACCCCAGCCCTGTGCCCTGTGATGGACTGGCATCCCGTGCAGGGTGTCCCACATCCCTGTGCCCTGCGATGGACTGGCCTCCCGTCCAGGGTGTCCCCAAGCCCCGTGCCCTGCAAAGGACCGGAATCCCATCCAGGCTGTCCCTCAGCCCTGTGCCCTGCGATGGACTGGCATCCCATCCAGGCTGTACCCTGTGCCTTGCGATGGACTGGTATCCCGTCCAGGCTGTAACCCAGCCCTGTGCCCTGCGATGCACTGGCATCCCTTCCAGGCTGTACCCTGTGCCCTGTGATGGACTGGCATCCCGTCTAGGGTGTCCCCTAACCCCGCGCCCTGTGATGGACTGGCATCCTGTCCAGGCTGTACCCCAGACCTGTGCCCTGAGATGGACTGGCATCCCATCCAGGGTGTCCCCCAGCCCTGTACCCTGTGACGGACTGGCATCCCATCCAGGGTGTCCCCCAGTCCTGTGCCATGCGATGGACTGGCATCCCATCCAGGGTGTCCCCCAGCCCTGTGCCCTGCGATGGACTGGCATCCCATCCAGGCTGTACCCCAGCCCTGTGCCCAGTGATGGACTGGCATCCCATCCAGGTTGTTACCCAGCACCGTGCCCTGCGATGGACTGGCATCCCGTCCAGGTTGTACCCCAGCACCCTGCCCTGCGATAGACTGGCATCCCGTCCAGGGTGTCCCTCAGCCCTGTGCCCTGCGATGGACTGGCATCCCTTCCAGGCTGTACCCTGTGCCCTCTGATGGACTGGCATCCCGTCCAGGGTGTCCCCCAACCCCGCGCCCTGTGATAGACTGGCATCCTGTCCAGGCTGTACCCCAGACCTGTGCCCTGCGATGGACTGGCATCCCATCCAGGCTGTTCCCAGTGCCCTGTGATGGACTGGCATCCCGTCCAGGCTGTACCCCAGCCCTGTGCCCTGTGATAGACTGGCATCCCGTGCAGGGTGTCCCACAGCCCTGTGCCCTGCGATGGAATGGCATCCCATCCAGGTTGTACCCCAGCCCTGTGCCCTGTGATGGACTGGCATCCCGTGCAGGGTGTCCCACAGCCCTGTGCCCTGCGATGGACTGGCATCCCATCAAGGCTGTACCCCAGCCCAGTGCCCTGCGATGAACTGGCATCCCGTCCAGGGTGTCCCTCAGCCCTGTGCCCTGCAATGGACTGGCATCCCTTCCAGGCTGTACCCTGTGCCCTGTGATGGACTGGCATCCCGTCCAGGGTGTCCCCCAGCCCCGCGCCCTGTGATGGACTGTCATCCTGTCCAGGCTGTACCCCAGCCCTGTGCCCTGCGATGGACTGGTATCCCATCCAGGCTGTTCCCAGTGCCCTGTGATGGACTGGCATCGCGTCCAGGCTGTACCTCAGCCCCATGCCCTGTAATGGACTGGCATCCCATCCAGGCTGAACCCTCTGCCCTGTGATGGACGGGCATCCCATCTAAGCTGTACCCCAGCCCAGTGCCCTGTCATGGACATGCATCCCGTCCAGGGTGTCCCCCAGCCCTGTGCGCTGTGATGGACTGGCATCCCATCCAGGGAGTCCCCCAGCCCTGTGCCCTGCGATGGACAGGCATCCCGTCCAGGCTGTACCTCAGCCCTGTGCCCTGCGATGGACTGGCATCCTGTCCAGGCTGTACCCCAGACCTCTGCCCTGCGATGGACTGGCATCCCATCCAGGGTGTCCCCCAGCCCTCTACCCTGTGATGGACTGGCATCCCATCCAGGGTGTCCCCCAGCCCTGTGCCATGCGATGGACTGGCATCCCATCCAGGGTGTCCCCCAGCCCTGTGCCCTGCGATGGACTGGCATCCAATCCAGGCTGTACCCCAGCCCTGTGCCCTGTGATGGACTGGCATCCCATCCAGGTTGTTACCCAGCACCGTGCCCTGCGATGGACTGGCATCCCGTCCAGGTTGTACCCCAGCACCCTGCCCTACGATTGACTGGCATCCCGTCCAGGGTGTCCCTCAGCCCTGAGCCCTGCGATGGACTGGCATCCCTTCCAGGCTGTACCCTGTGCCCTCTGATGGACTGGCATCCCGTCCAGGGTGTCCCCCAACCCCGCGCCCTGTGATGGACTGGCATCCTGTCCAGGCTGTACCCCAGACCTGTGCCCTGCGATGGACTGGTATCCCATCCAGGCTGTTCCCAGTGCCCTGTGATGGACTGGCATCCCGTCCAGGCTGTACCCCAGCCCTGTGCCCTGTGATAGACTGGCATCCCGTGCAGGGTGTCCCACAGCCCAGTGCCCTACGATGGACTGGCATCCCATTCAGGTTGTACCCCAGCCCTGTGCCCTGTGATGGACTGGCATCCCGTGCAGGGTGTCCCACAGCCCTGTGCCCTGCGATGGACTGGCATCCCATCAAGGCTGTACCACAGCCCAGTGCCCTGCGATGGACTGGCATCCCGTCCAGGGTGTCCCTCAGCCCTCTGCCCTGCAATGGACTGGCATCCCTTCCAGGCTGTACCCTGTGCCCTGTGATGGACTGGCATCCCGTCCAGGATGTCCCCCAGCCCCGCGCCCTGTGATGGACTGTCATCCTGTCCAGGCTGTACCCCAGCCCTGTGCCCTGCGATGGACTGGTATCCCATCCAGGCTGTTCCCAGTGCCCTGTGATGGACTGGCATCGCGTCCAGGCTGTACCTCAGCCCCATGCCCTGTAATGGACTGGCATCCCATCCAGGCTGAACCCTCTGCCCTGTGATGGACGGGCATCTCATCTAAGCTGTACCCCAGCCCAGTGCCCTGTCATGGACATGCATCCCGTCCAGGGTGTCCCCCAGCCCTGTGCGCTGTGATGGACTGGCATCCCATCCAGGGTGTACCCCAGCCCCGTGCCCTATGATGGACTGGCAACCCGTCCAGGGAGTCCCCCAGCCTTGTGCCCTGCGATGGACAGGCATCCCGTCCAGGCTGTACCTCAGCCCTGTGCCCTGCGATGGACTGGCATCCCATCCAGGCTGTACCCCAGCCCTATGCCATGTGATGGACTGGCATCCCGTGCAGGGTGTCCCACAGCCCTGTGCCTTGCGATGGATTGGCATCCCGTCCAGGTTGTATCCCAGCCCTCTGCCCTGCGATGGACTGGCATCCCATCCAGGGTGTCCCCCAGCCCCGTGCCCTGTGATGGACTGGCATTCCATCCAGGCTGTACCCTGTGCCCTGTGATGCACTGGCATCCTGTCCAGGGTGTCCCCCAGACCTGTGCCCTGTGATGGACTGGCATCCCGTCCAGGGTGTCACCCAGCCCTGTGCCCTGCCATGGACAGGCATCCCGTCCAGGCTGTACCCCAGCCCTGTGCCCTGCGATGGACTGGCATCCCATCCAGGCTGTACCCCAGCCCTGTGCCCTGCGATGGACTGGCCTCCCATCCAGGGTGTCCCCCAGCCCCGTGCCCTGCGATGGACCGGAATCCCATCCAGGCTGTCCCCCAGCCTCGTGCCCTGCGATGGACCGGAATCCCATCCAGGGTGTCCCTCAGCCCTGTGACCTGCGATGGACTGGCATCCCATCCAGGCTGTACCCTGTGCCTTGCGATGGACTGGCATCGCATCCAGGCTGTACCCCAGCCCTGTGCCCTGTGATGGACTGGCATCCCGTGCAGGGTGTCCCCCAGCCCCGTGCCCTGTGATGGACTGGCATCGCATCCAGGCTGTAACCTGTGCCCTGTGATGCACTGGCATCCCGTCCAGGGTGTCCATCAGCCCTGTGCCCGATGATCGGCTGGCATCCCGGCCAGGCTGTACCCCTAGCCCTGTGCCCTGTGATGGAGTGGCATCCCATCCAGGGTGTCCCCCTGCCCTGTGCCCTGTGATGGACTGGCATCCCGTCCAGGGTGTCCCCCAGCCCCGTGCCCTGTGATGGACTGTCATCTCATCCAGGCTGTACCCTGTGCCCTGTGATGCACTGGCATCCCGTCCAGGGTGTCCATCAGCCCTGTGCCCGATGATGGGCTGGCATCCCGGCCAGGCTGTAACCCTAGCCCTTTGCCCTGTGATGGAGTGGCATCCCATCCAGGGTGTCCCCCTGCCCTGTGCCCTGTGATGGACTGGCATCCCGTACAGGCTGTACCCCAACCCTGTGCCCTACGTTGGACTGGTGTCCCGTCCAGGCTGTACCCCAGCCCTGTGCCCTGCGATGTACTGGCATCCCGTCCAGGGTGTCCCCCAGCCCCGTGCCCTGTGATGGATTGGCATCCCATCCAGGCTGTACCCTGTGCCCTGTGATGCACTGGTATCCCGTCCAGGGTGTCCATCAGCCCTGTGCCCTATGATGGGCTGGCATCCCGGCCAGGGTGTCCCTCAGCCCTGTGCCCTGCGATGGACTGGCATCCCATCCAGGGTGTCCCCTAGCCCTGTGCCCTGTGATGGAGTGGCATCCCATCCAGGGTGCCCCCCAGCCCTGTGCCCTGTGATGTACTGGCATCCTGTCCAGGGTGTCCCCCTGCCCTCTGCCCTGCGATGGACAGGCATCCCGTACAGGCTGTAACCCAGCCCTGTGCCCTGCGTTGGACTGGCATCCCATCCAGGCTGTTCCCAGTGCCCTGTGTTGGACTGGCATAGCGTCCAGGCTGTACCCCAGCCCTGTGCCCTCTGATGGACTGGCATCCCATGCAGGGTGTCCCACAGCCCTGTGCCCTGCAATGGACAGGTATCCCATCCAGGTTGTTACCCAGCACCGTGCCCTTCGATGGACTGGCATCCCGTCCAAGCTGTACCCCAGCCCTGTGCCCTCTGATGGACTGGCATCCCGTCCAGGGTGTCCCTCAGCCCTGTGCCCTGCAATGGACTGGCATCCCTTCCAGGCTGTACCCTGTGCCCTGTGATGGACTGGCATCCCGTCCAGGATGTCCCCCAGCCCCGCGCCCTGTGATGGACTGTCATCCTGTCCAGGCTGTACCCCAGCCCAGTGCCCTGCGATGGACTGGTATCCCATCCAGGCTGTTCCCAGTGCCCTGTGATGGACTGGCATCGCGTCCAGGCTGTACCTCAGCCCCATGCCCTGTAATGGACTGGCATCCCATCCAGGCTGAACCCTCTGCCCTGTGATGGACGGGCATCCCATCTAAGCTGTACCCCAGCCCAGTGCCCTGTCATGGACATGCATCCCGTCCAGGGTGTCCCCCAGCCCTGTGCGCTGTGATGGACTGGCATCCCATCCAGGGTGTACCCCAGCCCCGTACCCAGTGATGGACTGGCAACCCGTCCAGGGAGTCCCCCAGCCCTGTGCCCTGCGATGGACAGGCATCCCGTCCAGGCTGTACCTCAGCCCTGTGCCCTGCGATGGACTGGCATCCCATCCAGGGTGTCCCCCAGCCCCGTGCCCTGTGATGGACTGGCATTCCATCCAGGCTGTACCCTGTGCCCTGTGATGCACTGGCATCCCGTCCAGGGTGTCCCCCAGCCCCGTGCCCTGTGATGGACTGGAAACCCGTCCAGGGAGTCTCCCAGCCCTGTGCCCTGCGATGGACAGGAATCCCGTCCAGGCTGTAACTCAGCCCTGTGCCCTGCGATGGACTGGCATCCCATCCAGGCTGTACCCCAGCCCTGTGCCCTGTGATGGACTGGCATCCCGTGCAGGGTGTCCCACAGCCCTGTGCCTTGCGATGGATTGGCATCCCATCCAGGATATATCCCAGCCCTCTGCCCTGCGATGGACTGGCATCCCATCTAAGCTGTAACCCAGCCCTGTGCCCTGTCATGGACTGGCATCCCATCCAGGGTGTCCCCCAGCCCCGTGCACTGTGATGGACTTGCATTCCATCCAGGCTGTACCCTGTGCCCTGTGATGCACTGGCATCCCATGCAGGGTGTCCCACAGCCCTGTGCCCTGCGATGGACTGGCCTCCCATCCAGGGTGTCCCACAGCCCTGTGCCTTGCGATGTATTGGCATCCCGTCCAGGATGTATCCCAGCCCTCTGCCCTGCGATGGACTGGCATCCCATCCAGGGTGTCCCCCAGCCCCGTGCCCTGTGATGGACTGGCATTCCATCCAGGCTGTACCCTGTGCCCTGTGATGCACTGGCATCCCATCCAGGGTGTCCCCCAGCCCCGTGCCCTGTGATGGACTGGAAACCCGTCCAGGGAGTCTCCCAGCCCTGTGCCCTGCGATGGACAGGCATCCCGTCCAGGCTGTACCTAAGCCCTGTGCCCTGCGATGGACTGGCATCCCGTGCAGGGTGTCCCAAAGCCCAGTGCCCTGCGATGGACTGGCATCCCATCCAGGTTGTACCCCAGCCCTGTGCCCTGTGATGGACTGGCATCCCGTGCAGGGTGTCCCACAGCCCTGTGCCCTGCGATGGACTGGCATCCCATCAAGGCTGTACCCCAGCCCAGTGCCCTGCGATGGACTGGCATCCCGTCCAGGGTGTCCCTCAGCCCTGTGCCCTGCGATGGACTGGCATCCCATCAAGGCTGTACCCCAGCCCAGTGCCCTGCGATGGACTGGCATCCCGTCCAGGGTGTCCCTCAGCCCTGTGCCCTGCAATGGACTGGCATCCCTTCCAGGCTGTACCCTGTGCCCTGTGATGGACTGGCATCCCGTCCAGGATGTCCCCCAGCCCCGCGCCATGTGATGGACTGGCATCCCATCCAGGCTGTTCCCAGTGCCCTGTGATGGACTGGCATCCCGTCCAGGCTGTACCCCAGCCCTGTGCCCTGTGATAGACTGGCATACCGTGCAGGGTGTCCCACAGCCCAGTGCCCTGCGATGGACTGGCATCCCATCCAGGTTGTACCCCAGCCCTGTGCCCTGTGATGGACTGGCATCCCGTGCAGGGTGTCCCACAGCCCTGTGCCCTGCGATGGACTGGCATCCCATCAAGGCTGTACCCCAGCCCAGTGCCCTGCGATGGACTGGCATCCCGTCCAGGGTGTCCCTCATCCCTGTGCCCTGCAATGGACTGGCATCCCTTCCAGGCTGTACCCTGTGCCCTGTGATGGACTGGCATCCCGTCCAGGATGTCCCCCAGCCCCGCGCCCTGTGATGGACTGTCATCCTGTCCAGGCTGTACCCCAGCCCAGTGCCCAGTGATGGACTGGCAAACCGTCCAGGGAGTCCCCCAGCCCTGTGCCCTGCGATGGACAGGCATCCCGTCCAGGCTGTACCTCAGCCCTGTGCCCTGCGATGGACTGGCATCCCATCCAGGCTGTACCCCAGCCCTGTGCCCTGTGATGGACTGGCATCCCGTGCAGGGTGTCCCACAGCCCTGTGCCCTGCGATGGACTGGCCTCCCGTCCAGGGTGTCCCACAGCCCTGTGCCTTGCGATGGATTGGCATCCCGTCCAGGATGTATCCCAGCCCTCTGCCCTGCGATGGACTGGCATCCCATCCAGGGTGTCCCCCAGCCCCGTGCCCTGTGATGGACTGGCATTCCATCCAGGCTGTACCCTGTGCCCTGTGATGCACTGGCATCCCGTCCAGGGTGTCCCCCAGCCCCGTGCCCTGTGATGGACTGGAACCCCGTCCAGGGAGTCTCCCAGCCCTGTGCCCTGCGATGGACAGGCATCTCGTCCAGGCTGTACCTCAGCCCTGTGCCCTGCGATGGACTGGCATCCCATCCAGGCTGTACCCCAGCCCTGTGCCCTGTGATGGACTGGCATCCCGTGCAGGGTGTCCCACAGCCCTGTGCCTTGCGATGGATTGGCATCCCATCCAGGATATATCCCAGCCCTCTGCCCTGCGATGGACTGGCATCCCATCTAAGCTGTAACCCAGCCCTGTGCCCTGTCATGGACTGGCATCCCATCCAGGGTGTCCCCCAGCCCCGTGCCCTGTGATGGACTTGCATTCCATCCAGGCTGTACCCTGTGCCCTGTGATGCACTGGCATCCCGTCCAGGGTGTCCCCCAGCCCTGTGCCCTGTGATGGACTGGCATCCCGTCCAGGGTGTCACCCTGCCCTGTGCCCTGCGATGGACAGGCATCCCGTCCAGGCTGTACCCCAGCCCTGTGCCCTGCGATGGACTGGCATCCCATCCAGGCTGTACCCCAGCTCTGTGCCCTGTGATGGACTGGCATCCCGTGCAGGGTGTCCCACATCCCTGTGCCCTGCGATGGACTGGCCTCCCGTCCAGGGTGTCCCCCAGCCCTGTGCCCTGCGATGGACCGGAATCCCATCCAGGCTGTCCCTCAGCCCTGTGCCCTGCGATGGACTGGCATCCCATCCAGGCTGTACCCTGTGCCTTGCGATGGACTGGTATCCCGTCCAGGTTGTACCCCAGCACCCTGCACTGCGATGGACTGGCATCCCGTCCAGGGTGTCCCTCAGCCCTGTGCCCTGCGATGGACTGGCATCCCTTCCAGGCTGTACCCTGTGCCCTTTGATGGACTGGCATCCCGTCCAGGGTGTCCCCCAACCCCGCGCCCTGTGATGGACTGGCATCCTGTCCAGGCTGTACCCCAGACCTGTGCCCTGTGATAGACTGGCATCCCGTGCAGGGTGTCCCACAGCCCTGTGCCCTGCGATGGACTGGCATCCCATCCAGGTTGTACCCCAGCCCTGTGCACTGTGATGGACTGGCATCCCGTGCAGGTTGTACCCCAGCACCCTGCCCTGCGATGGACTGGCATCCCGTCCAGGGTGTCCCTCAGCCCTGTGCCCTGCGATGGACTGGCATCCCGTCCAGGGTGTCACCCAGCCCTGTGATGGACTGGCATCCCGTCCAGGGTATCCCCCAGCCCCGCGCCCTTTGATGGACTGGCATCCTGTCCAGGCTTTACCCCAGACCTGTGCCCTGCGATGGACTGGCATCCCATCCAGGCTGTTCCCAGTGCCCTGTGATGGACTGGCATCCCGTCCAGGCTGTACCCCAGCCCTGTGCCCTGTGATAGACTGGCATCCCGTCCAGGGTGTCCCCCAGCCCCGTGCCCTGTGATGGACTGGCATCGCATCCAGGCTGTACCCTGTGCCCTGTGATGCACTGGCATCCCGTCCAGGGTGTCCATCAGCCCTGTGCCCGATGATGGGCTGGCATCCCGGCCAGGCTGTACCCCTAGCCCTGTGCCCTGTGATGGAGTGGCATCCCATCCAGGGTGTCCCCCTGCCCTGTGCCCTGTGATGGACTGGCATCCCGTCCAGGCTGTACCCCAGCCCTGTGCCCTGTGATGGACTGGAATCCCATGCAGGTTGTCCCACAGCCCTGTGCCCTGCGATGGACTGGTATCCCATCTAGGTTGTTACCCAGCACCGTGCCCTGCGATGGACTGGCATCCCGTCTAGGTTGTACCCAAGCACCCTGCCCTGCGATGGACTGGCATCCCGTCCAGGGTGTCCCTCAGCCCTGTGCCCTGCGATGGACTGGCATCCCTTCCAGGCTGTACCCTGTGCCCTGTGATGGACTGGCATCCCGTCCATGGTGTCCCCCAACCCCGCGCCCTGTGATGGACTGGCATCCTGTCCAGGCTGTACCCCAGACCTGTGCCCTGCGATGGACTGGCATCCCATCCAGGCTGTTCCCAGTGCCCTGTGATGGACTGGCATCCCGTCCAGGCTGTACCCCAGCCCTGTGCCCTGTGATAGACTGGCATCCCGTGCAGGGTGTCCCACAGCCCTGTGCCCTATGATGGACTGGCCTCCCGTCCAGGGTGTCCCACAGCCGTGTGCCTTGCGATGTATTGGCATCCCGTCCAGGATGTATCCCAGCCCTCTGCCCTGCGATGGACTGGCATCCCATCCAGGGTGTCCCCCAGCCCCGTGCCCTGTGATGGACTGGCATTCCATCCATGCTGTACCCTGTGCCCTGTGATGCACTGGCATCCCGTCCAGGGTGTCCCCCAGCCCCGTGCCCTGTGATGCACTGGAAACCCGTCCAGGGAGTCTCCCAGCCCTGTGCCCTGCGATGGACAGGCATCCCGTCCAGGCTGTACCTCAGCCCTGTGCCCTGCGATGGACTGGCATCCCGTGCAGGGTGTCCCACAGCCCAGTGCCCTGCGATGGACTGGCATCCCATCCAGGTTGTACCCCAGCCCTGTGCCCTGTGATGGACTGGCATCCCGTGCAGGGTGTCCCACAGCCCTGTGCCCTGCGATGGACTGGCATCCCATCAAGGCTGTACCCCAGCCCAGTGCCCTGCGATGGACTGGCATCCCGTCCAGGGTGTCCCTCAGCCCTGTGCCCTGCGATGGACTGGCATCCCATCAAGGCTGTACCCCAGCCCAGTGCCCTGCGATGGACTGGCATCCCGTCCAGGGTGTCCCTCAGCCCTGTGCCCTGCAATGGACTGGCATCCCTTCCAGGCTGTACCCTGTGCCCTGTGATGGACTGGCATCCCGTCCAGGATGTCCCCCAGCCCCGCGCCCTGTGATGGACTGGCATCCCATCCAGGCTGTTCCCAGTGTCCTGTGATGGACTGGCATCCCGTCCAGGCTGTACCCCAGCCCTGTGCCCTGTGATAGACTGGCATCCCGTGCAGGGTGTCCCACAGCCCAGTGCCCTGCGATGGACTGGCATCCCATCCAGGTTGTACCCCAGCCCTATGCCCTGTGAAGGACTGGCATCCCGTGCATGGTGTCCCACAGCCCTGTGCCCTGCGATGGACTGGCATCCCATCAAGGCTGTACCCCAGCCCAGTGCCCTGCGATGGACTGGCATCCCGTCCAGGGTGTCCCTCAGCCCTGTGCCCTGCAATGGACTGGCATCCGTTCCAGGCTGTACCCTGTGCCCTGTGATGGACTGGCATCCCGTCCAGGATGTCCCCCAGCCCCGCGCCCTGTGATGGACTGGCATTCCATCCAGGCTGTACCCTGTGCCCTGTGATGCACTGGCATCCCGTCCAGGGTGTCCCCCAGCCCTGTGTCCTGTGATGGACTGGTATCCCATCCAGGCTCTTCCCAGTGCCCTGTGATGGACTGGCATCGCGTCCAAGCTGTACCTCATCCCCATGCCCTGTAATGGACTGGCATCCCATCCAGGCTGAACCCTCTGCCCTGTGATGGACGGGCATCCCATCTAAGCTGTACCCCAGCCCAGTGCCCTGTCATGGACATGCATCCCGTCCAGGGTGTCCCCCAGCCCTGTGCGCTGTGATGGACTGGCATCCCATCCAGGGTGTACCCCAGCCCCGTGCCCAGTGATGGACTGGCAACCCGTCCAGGGAGTCCCCCAGCCCTGTTCCCTGCGATGGACAGGCATCCCGTCCAGGCTGTACCTCAGCCCTGTGCCCTGCGATGGACTGGCATCCCATCCAGGCTGTACCCCAGCCCTGTGCCCTGTGATGGACTGGCATCCCGTGCAGGGTGTCCCACAGCCCTGTGCCTTGCGATGGATTGGCATCCCGTCCAGGATGTATCCCAGCCCTCTGCCCTGCGATGGACTGGCATCCCATCCAGGGTGTCCCCCAGCCCCGTGCCCTGTGATGGACTGGCATTCCATCCAGGCTGTACCCTGTGCCCTGTGATGCACTGGCATCCCGTCCAGGGTGTCCCCCAGCCCTGTGTCCTGTGATGGACTGGCATCCCATCCAGGCTGTACCCCAGTCCTGTGCCCTGCGATGGACTGGCCTCCCGTCCAGGGTGTCCCCCAGCCCCGTGCCCTGCGATGGAACGGAATCCCATCCAGGCTGTCCCCCAGCCCCGTGCCCTGCGATGGACCGGAATCCCATCCAGGCTGTCCCTCAGCCCTGTGCCCTGCGATGGACTGGCATCCCATCCAGGCTGTACCCTGTGCCTTGCGATGGACTGGCATCGCATCCAGGCTGTACCCCAGCCCTGTGCCCTGTGATGGACTGGCATCCCATCCAGGCTGTACCTCAGCCCTGTGCCCTGCGATGGACTGGCATCCCATCCTGGCTGTACCCCAGCCCTGTGCCCTGTGATGGACTGGCATCCCGTGCAGGGTGTCCCACAGCCCTGTGCCTTGCGATGGATTGGCATCCCATCCAGGATATATCCCAGCCCTCTGCCCTGCGATGGACTGGCATCCCATCTAAGCTGTAACCCAGCCCTGTGCCCTGTCATGGACTGGCATCCCATCCAGGGTGTCCCCCAGCCCCGAGCCCTGTGATGGACTTGCATTCCATCCAGGCTGTACCCTGTGCCCTGTGATGCACTGGCATCCCGTCCAGGGTGTCCCCCAGCCCTGTGCCCTGTGATGGACTGGCATCCCGTCCAGGGTGTCACCCAGCCCTGTGCCCTGCGATGGACAGGCATCCGGTCCAGGCTGTACCCCAGCCCTGTGCCCTGCGATGGACTGGCATCCCATCCAGGCTGTACCCCAGCCCTGTGCCCTGTGATGGACTGGCATCCCGTGCAGGGTGTCCCACATCCCTGTGCCCTGCGATGGACTGGCCTCCCGTCCAGGGTGTCCCCCAGCCCTGTGCCCTGCGATGGACCGGAATCCCATCCAGGCTGTCCCTCAGCCCTGTGCCCTGCGATGGACTGGCATCCCATCCAGGCTGTACCCTGTGCCTTGCGATGGACTGGTATCCCGTCCAGGTTGTACCCCAGCACCCTGCCCTGCGATGGACTGGCATCCCGTCCAGGGTGTCCCTCAGCCCTGTGCCCTGCGATGGACTGGCATCCCTTCCAGGCTGTACCCTGTGCCCTCTGATGGACTGGCATCCCGTCCAGGGTGTCCCCCAACACCGCGCCCTGTGATGGACTGGCATCCTGTCCAGGCTGTACCCCAGACCTGTGCCCTGCGATGGACTGGCATCCCATCCAGGCTGTTCCCAGTGCCCTGTGATGGACTGGCATCCCGTCCAGGCTGTACCCAAGCCCTGTGCCCTGTGATACACTGGCATCCCGTGCAGGGTGTCCCACAGCCCTGTGCCCTGCGATGGACTGGCATCCCATCCAGGTTGTACCCCAGCCCTGTGCACTGTGATGGACTGGCATCCCGTGCAGGTTGTACCCCAGCACCCTGCCCTGCGATGGACTGGCATCCCGTCCAGGGTGTCCCTCAGCCCTGTGCCCTGCGATGGACTGGCATCCCTTCCAGGCTGTACCCTGTGCCCTGTGATGGACTGGCATCCCGTCCATGGTGTCCCCCAACCCCGCGCCCTGTGATGGACTGGCATCCTGTCCAGGCTGTACCCCAGACCTGTGCCCTGCGATGGACTGGCATCCCATCCAGGCTGTTCCCAGTGCCCTGTGATGGACTGGCATCCCGTCCAGGCTGTACCCCAGCCCTGTGCCCTGTGATAGACTGGCATCCCGTCCAGGGTGTCCCCCAGCCCCGTGCCCTGTGATGGACTGGCATCGCATCTAGGCTGTACCCTGTGCCCTGTGATGCACTGGCATCCCGTCCAGGGTGTCCATCAGCCCTGTGCCCGATGATGGGCTGGCATCCCGGCCAGGCTGTACCCCTAGCCCTGTGCCCTGTGATGGAGTGGCATCCCATCCAGGGTGTCCCCCTGCCCTGTGCCCTGTGATGGACTGGCATCCCGTACAGGCTGTACCCCAACCCTGTGCCCTGCGTTGGACTGGCATCCCATCCAGGCTGTTCCCAGTGCCCTGTGATAGACTGGCATCCCGTCCAGGCTGTACCCCAGCCCTGTGCCCTGTGATGCACTGGCATCCCTTCCAGGCTGTACCCTGTGCCCTGTGATGGACTGGCATCCCGTCCAGGGTGTCCCCTAACCCCGCGCCCTGTGATGGACTGGCATCCTGTCCTGGCTGTACCCCAGACCTGTGCCCTGCGATGGACTGGCATCCCATCCAGGGTGTCCCCCAGCCCTGTACCCTGTGATGGACTGGCATCCCATCCAGGGTGTCCCCCAGCCCTGTGCCATGCGATGGACTGGCATCCCATCCAGGGTGTCCCCCAGCCCTGTGCCCTGCGATGGACTGGCATCCCATCCAGGCTGTACCCCAGCCCTGTGCCCAGTGATGGACTGGCATCCCATCCAGGTTGTTACCCAGCACCGTGCCCTGCGATGGACTGGCATCCCGTCCAGGTTGTACCCCAGCACCCTGCCCTGCGATGGACTGGCATCCCGTCCAGGGTGTCCCTCAGCCCTGTGCCCTGCGATGGACTGGCATCCCTTCCAGGCTGTACCCTGTGCCCTCTGATGGACTGGCATCCCGTCCAGGGTGTCCCCCAACCCCGCGCCCTGTGATGGACTGGCATCCTGTCCAGGCTGTACCCCAGACCTGTGCCCTGCGGTGGACTGGCATCCCATCCAGGCTGTTCCCAGTGCCCTGTGATGGACTGGCATCCCGTCCAGGCTGTACCCCAGCCCTGTGCCCTGTGATAGACTGGCATCCCATGCAGGGTGTCCCACAGCCCTGTGCCCTGCGATGGACTGGCATCCCATCCAGGTTGTACCCCAGCCCTGTGCCCTGTGATGGACTGGCATCCCGTGCAGGGTGTCCCACAGCCCTGTGCCCTGCGATGGACTGGCATCCCATCAAGGCTGTACCCCAGCCCAGTGCCCTGCGATGGACTGGCATCCCGTCCAGGGTGTCCCTCAGCCCTGTGCCCTGCAATGGACTGGCATCCCTTCCAGGCTGTACCCTGTGCCCTGTGATGGACTGGCATCCCGTCCAGGGTGTCCCCCAGCCCCGCGCCCTGTGATGGACTGTCATCCTGTCCAGGCTGTACCCCAGCCCTGTGCCCTGCGATGGACTGGTATCCCATCCAGGCTGTTCCCAGTTCCCTGTGATGGACTGGCATCGCGTCCAGGCTGTACCTCAGCCCCATGCCCTGTAATGGACTGGCATCCCATCCAGGCTGAACCCTCTGCCCTGTGATGGACGGGCATCCCATCTAAGCTGTACCCCAGCCCAGTGCCCTGTCATGGACATGCATCCCGTCCAGGGTGTCCCCCAGCCCTATGCGCTGTGATGGACTGGCATCCCATCCAGGGTGTACCCCAGCCCCGTGCCCTGTGATGGACTGGCAACCCGTCCAGGGAGTCCCCCAGCCCTGTGCCCTGCGATAGACAGGCATCCCGTCCAGGCTGTACCTCAGCCCTGTGCCCTGCGATGGACTGGCATCCTGTCCAGGCTGTACCCCAGACCTCTGCCCTGCGATGGACTGGCATCCCATCCAGGGTGTCCCCCAGCCCTGTACCCTGTGATGGACTGGCATCCCATCCAGGGTGTCCCCCAGCCCTGTGCCATGCGATGGACTGGCATCCCATCCAGGGTGTCCCCCAGCCCTGTGCCCTGCGATGGACTGGCATCCAATCCAGGCTGTACCCTGTGCCCTGTGATGGACTGGCATCCCGTCCAGGGTGTCCCCCAGCCCCGCGCCCTGTGATGGACTGTCATCCTGTCCAGGCTGTACCCCAGCCCTGTGCCCTGCGATGGACTGGTATCCCATCCAGGCTGTTCCCAGTGCCCTGTGATGGACTGGCATCGCGTCCAGGCTGTACCTCAGCCCCATGCCCTGTAATGGACTGGCATCCCATCCAGGCTGAACCCTCTGCCCTGTGATGGACGGGCATCCCATCTAAGCTGTACCCCAGCCCAGTGCCCTGTCATGGACATGCATCCCGTCCAGGGTGTCCCCCAGCCCTGTGCGCTGTGATGGACTGGCATCCCATCCAGGGTGTACCCCAGCCCCTTGCCCTGTGATGGACTGGCAACCCATCCAGGGAGTCCCCCAGCCCTGTGCCCTGCGATGGACAGGCATCCCGTCCAGGCTGTACTTCAGCCCTGTGCCCTGCGATGGACTGGCATCCTGTCCAGGCTGTACCCCAGACCTCTGCCCTGCGATGGACTGGCATCCCATCCAGGGTGTCCCCCAGCCCTGTACCCTGTGATGGACTGGCATCCCATCCAGGGTGTCCCCCAGCCCTGTGCCATGCGATGGACTGGCATCCCATCCAGGGTGTCCCCCAGCCCTGTGCCCTGCGATGGACTGGCATCCAATCCAGGCTGTACCCCAGCCCTGTGCCCTGTGATGGACTGGCATCCCATCCAGGTTGTTACCCAGCACCGTGCCCTGCGATGGACTGGCATCCCGTCCAGGTTGTACCCCAGCACCCTGCCCTGCGATTGACTGGCATCCCGTCCAGGGTGTCCCTCAGCCCTGAGCCCTGCGATGGACTGGCATCCCTTCCAGGCTGTACCCTGTGCCCTCTGATGGACTGGCATCCCGTCCAGGGTGTCCCCCAACCCCGCGCCCTGTGATGGACTGGCATCCTGTCCAGGCTGTACCCCAGACCTGTGCCCTGCGATGGACTGGCATCCCATCCAGGCTGTTCCCAGTGCCCTGTGATGGACTGGCATCCCGTCCAGGCT
Organism: Brienomyrus brachyistius; assembly: GCF_023856365.1. NCBI lineage: Eukaryota > Metazoa > Chordata > Actinopteri > Osteoglossiformes > Mormyridae > Brienomyrus > Brienomyrus brachyistius. The sequence continues at coordinate 145,295 of NW_026042490.1, read as the reverse complement.
GTACCCCAGCCCTGTGCCCTGTGATAGACTGGCATCCCGTGCAGGGTGTCCCACAGCACAGTGCCCTGCGATGGACTGGCATCCCATCCAGGTTGTACCCCAGCCCTGTGCCCTGTGATGGACTGGCATCCCGTGCAGGGTGTCCCACAGCCCTGTGCCCTGCGATGGACTGGCATCCCATCAAGGCTGTACCCCAGCCCAGTGCCCTGCGATGGACTGGCATCCCGTCCAGGGTGTCCCTCAGCCCTCTGCCCTGCAATGGACTGGCATCCCTTCCAGGCTGTACCCTGTACCCTGTGATGGACTGGCATCCCGTCCAGGATGTCCCCCAGCCCCGCGCCCTGTGATGGACTGTCATCCTGTCCAGGCTGTACCCCAGCCCTGTGCCCTGCGATGGACTGGTATCCCATCCAGGCTGTTCCCAGTGCCCTGTGATGGATTGGCATCACGTCCAGGCTGTACCTCAGCCCCATGCCCTGTAATGGACTGGCATCCCATCCAGGCTGAACCCTCTGCCCTGTGATGGACGGGCATCCCATCTAAGCTGTACCCCAGCCCAGTGCCCTGTCATGGACATGCATCCCGTCCAGGGTGTCCCCCAGCCCTGTGCGCTGTGATGGACTGGCATCCCATCCAGGGTGTACCCCAGCCCCGTGCCCTATGATGGACTGGCAACCCGTCCAGGGAGTCCCCCAGCCCTGTGCCCTGCGATGGACAGGCATCCCGTCCAGGCTGTACCTCAGCCCTGTGCCCTGCGATGGACTGGCATCTCATCCAGGCTGTACCCCAGCCCTGTGCCATGTGATGGACTGGCATCCCGTGCAGGGTGTCCCACAGCCCTGTGCCTTGCGATGGATTGGCATCCCGTCCAGGATGTATCCCAGCCCTGTGCCCTGCGATGGACTGGTATCGCGTCCAGGCTGTACCTCAGCCCCATGCCCTGTAATGGACTGGCATCCCATCCAGGCTGAACCCTCTGCCCTGTGATGGACGGGCATCCCATCTAAGCTGTACCCCAGCCCAGTGCCCTGTCATGGACATGCATCCCGTCCAGGGTGTCCCCCAGCCCTGTGCGCTGTGATGGACTGGCATCCCATCCAGGGTGTACCCTGTGCCCTGTGATGCACTGGCATCCCGTCCAGGGTGTCCCCCAGCCCTGTGCCCTGTGATGGACTGGCATCCCGTCCAGGGTGTCACCCAGCCCTGTGCCCTGCGATGGACAGGCATCCCGTACAGGCTGTACCCCAGCCCTGTGCCCTGCGATGGACTGGCATCCCATCCAGGCTGTACCCTGTGCCTTGCGATGGACTGGTATCCCGTCCAGGGTGTCCCCCAGCCCCGTGCCCTGCGATGGACCGGAATCCCATCCAGGCTGTCCCTCAGCCCTGTGCCCTGTGATGGACTTGTATTCCATCCAGGCTGTACCCCAGCCCTGTGCCCTGTGATGGACTGGCAACCCGTGCAGGGTGTCCCACATCCCTGTGCCCTGCGATGGACTGGCCTCCCGTCCAGGGTGTCCCCAAGCCCTGTGCCCTGCAAAGGACCGGAATCCCATCCAGGCTGTCCCTCAGCCCTGTGCCCTGCGATGGACTGGCATCCCATCCAGGCTGTACCCTGTGCCTTGCGATGGACTGGTATCCCGTCCAGGCTGTAACCCAGCCCTGTGCCCTGCGATGCACTGGCATCCCTTCCAGGCTGTACCCTGTGCCCTGTGATGGACTGGCATCCCGTCCAGGGTGTCCCCTAACCCCGCGCCCTGTGATGGACTGGCATCCTGTCCAGGCTGTACCCCAGACCTGTGCCCTGCGATGGACTGGCATCCCATCCAGGGTGTCCCCCAGCCCTGTACCCTGTGACGGACTGGCATCCCATCCAGGGTGTCCCCCAGCCCTGTGCCATGCGATGGACTGGCATCCCATCCAGGGTGTCCCCCAGCCCTGTGCCCTGCGATGGACTGGCATCCCATCCAGGCTGTACCCCAGCCCTGTGCCCAGTGATGGACTGGCATCCCATCCAGGTTGTTACCCAGCACCGTGCCCTGCGATGGACTGGCATCCCGTCCAGAATGTTCCCCAGCACCCTGCCCTGCGATGGACTTGCATCCCGTCCAGGGTGTCCCTCAGCCCTGTGCCCTGCGATGGACTGGCATCCCTTCCAGGCTGTACCCTGTGCCCTCTGATGGACTGGCATCCCGTCCAGGGTGTCCCCCAACCCCGCGCCCTGTGATAGACTGGCATCCTGTCCAGGCTGTACCCCAGACCTGTGCCCTGCGATGGACTGGCATCCCATCCAGGCTGTTCCCAGTGCCCTGTGATGGACTGGCATCCCGTCCAGGCTGTACCCCAGCCCTGTGCCCTGTGATAGACTGGCATCCCGTGCAGGGTGTCCCACAGCCCTGTGCCCTGCGATGGAATTGCATCCCATCCAGGTTGTACCCCAGCCCTGTGCCCTGTGATGGACTGGCATCCCGTGCAGGATGTCCCACAGCCCTGTGCCCTGCGATGGACTGGCATCCCATCAAGGCTGTACCCCAGCCCAGTGCCCTGCGATGGACTGGCATCCCGTCCAGGGTGTCCCTCAGCCCTGTGCCCTGCAATGGACTGGCATCCCTTCCAGGCTGTACCCTGTGCCCTGTGATGGACTGGCATCCCGTCCAGGGTGTCCCCCAGCCCCGCGCCCTGTGATGGACTGTCATCCTGTCCAGGCTGTACCCCAGCCCTGTGCCCTGCGATGGACTGGTATCCCATCCAGGCTGTTCCCAGTGCCCTGTGATGGACTGGCATCGCGTCCAGGCTGTACCTCAGCCCCATGCCCTGTAATGGACTGGCATCCCATCCAGGCTGAACCCTCTGCCCTGTGATGGACGGGCATCCCATCTAAGCTGTACCCCAGCCCAGTGCCCTGTCATGGACATGCATCCCGTCCAGGGTGTCCCCCAGCCCTGTGCGCTGTGATGGACTGGCATCCCATCCAGGGTGTACCCCAGCCCCGTGCCCTGTGATGGACTGGCAACCCATCCAGGGAGTCCCCCAGCCCTGTGCCCTGCGATGGACAGGCATCCCGTCCAGGCTGTACCTCAGCCCTGTGCCCTGCGATGGACTGGCATCCTGTCCAGGCTGTACCCCAGACCTCTGCCCTGCGATGGACTGGCATCCCATCCAGGGTGTCCCCCAGCCCTCTACCCTGTGATGGACTGGCATCCCATCCAGGGTGTCCCCCAGCCCTGTGCCATGCGATGGACTGGCATCCCATCCAGGGTGTCCCCCAGCCCTGTGCCCTGCGATGGACTGGCATCCAATCCAGGCTGTACCCCAGCCCTGTGCCCTGTGATGGACTGGCATCCCATCCAGGTTGTTACCCAGCACCGTGCCCTGCGATGGACTGGCATCCCGTCCAGGTTGTACCCCAGCACCCTGCCCTACGATTGACTGGCATCCCGTCCAGGGTGTCCCTCAGCCCTGAGCCCTGCGATGGACTGGCATCCCTTCCAGGCTGTACCCTGTGCCCTCTGATGGACTGGCATCCCGTCCAGGGTGTCCCCCAACCCCGCGCCCTGTGATGGACTGGCATCCTGTCCAGGCTGTACCCCAGACCTGTGCCCTGCGATGGACTGGCATCCCATCCAGGCTGTTCCCAGTGCCCTGTGATGGACTGGCATCCCGTCCAGGCTGTACCCCAGCCCTGTTCCCTGTGATAGACTGGCATCCCGTGCAGGGTGTCCCACAGCCCAGTGCCCTGCGATGGACTGGCATCCCATTCAGGTTGTACCCCAGCCCTGTGCCCTGTGATGGACTGGCATCCCGTGCAGGGTGTCCCACAGCCCTGTGCCCTGCGATGGACTGGCATCCCATCAAGGCTGTACCACAGCCCAGTGCCCTGCGATGGACTGGCATCCCGTCCAGGGTGTCCCTCAGCCCTCTGCCCTGCAATGGACTGGCATCCCTTCCAGGCTGTACCCTGTGCCCTGTGATGGACTGGCATCCCGTCCAGGATGTCCCCCAGCCCCGCGCCCTGTGATGGACTGTCATCCTGTCCAGGCTGTACCCCAGCCCTGTGCCCTGCGATGGACTGGTATCCCATCCAGGCTGTTCCCAGTGCCCTGTGATGGACTGGCATCGCGTCCAGGCTGTACCTCAGCCCCATGCCCTGTAATGGACTGGCATCCCATCCAGGCTGAACCCTCTGCCCTGTGATGGACGGGCATCTCATCTAAGCTGTACCCCAGCCCAGTGCCCTGTCATGGACATGCATCCCGTCCAGGGTGTCCCCCAGCCCTGTGCGCTGTGATGGACTGGCATCCCATCCAGGGTGTACCCCAGCCCCGTGCCCTATGATGGACTGGCAACCCGTCCAGGGAGTCCCCCAGCCCTGTGCCCTGCGATGGACAGGCATCCCGTCCAGGCTGTACCTCAGCCCTGTGCCCTGCGATGGACTGGCATCCCATCCAGGCTGTACCCCAGCCCTGTGCCATGTGATGGACTGGCATCCCGTTCAGGGTGTCCCACAGCCCTGTGCCTTGCGATGGATTGGCATCCCGTCCAGGTTGTATCCCAGCCCTCTGCCCTGCGATGGACTGGCATCCCATCCAGGGTGTCCCCCAGCCCCGTGCCCTGTGATGGACTGGCATTCCATCCAGGCTGTACCCTGTGCCCTGTGATGCACTGGCATCCCGTCCAGGGTGTCCCCCAGACCTGTGCCTTGTGATGGACTGGCATCCCGTCCAGGGTGTCACCCAGCCCTGTGCCCTGCCATGGACAGGCATCCCGTCCAGGCTGTACCCCAGCCCTGTGCCCTGCGATGGACTGGCATCCCATCCAGGCTGTATCCCAGCCCTGTGCCCTGCGATGGACTGGCCTCCCATCCAGGGTGTCCCCCAGCCCCGTGCCCTGCGATGGACCGGAATCCCATCCAGGCTGTCCCCCAGCCTCGTGCCCTGCGATGGACCGGAATCCCATCCAGGCTGTCCCTCAGCCCTGTGCCCTGCGATGGACTGGCATCCCATCCAGGCTGTACCCTGTGCCTTGCGATGGACTGGCATCGCATCCAGGCTGTACCCCAGCCCTGTGCCCTGTGATGGACTGGCATCCCGTGCAGGGTGTCCCACAGCCCTGTGCCCTGCGATGGACTGGCCTCCCGTCCAGGGTGTCCCACAGCCCTGTGCCTTGCGATGTATTGGCATCCCGTCCAGGATGTATCCCAGCCCTCTGCCCTGCGATGGACTGGCATCCCATCCAGGGTGTCCCCCAGCCCCGTGCCCTGTGATGGACTGGCATTCCATCCAGGCTGTACCCTGTGCCCTGTGATGCACTGGCATCCCGTCCAGGGTGTCCCCCAGCCCCGTGCCCTGTGATGGACTGGAAACCCGTCCAGGGAGTCTCCCAGCCCTGTGCCCTGCGATGGACAGGCATCCCGTCCAGGCTGTACCTCAGCCCTGTGCCCTGCGATGGACTGGCATCCCGTGCAGGGTGTCCCACAGCCCAGTGCCCTGCGATGGACTGGCATCCCATCCAGGTTGTACCCCAGCCCTGTGCCATGTGATGGACTGGCATCCCGTGCAGGGTGTCCCACAGCCCTGTGCCCTGCGATGGACTGGCATCCCATCAAGGCTGTACCCCAGCCCAGTGCCCTGCGATGGACTGGCATCCCGTCCAGGGTGTCCCTCAGCCCTGTGCCCTGCGATGGACTGGCATCCCATCAAGGCTGCACCCCAGCCCAGTGCCCTGCGATGGACTGGCATCCCGTCCAGGGTGTCCCTCAGCCCTGTGCCCTGCAATGGACTGGCATCCCTTCCAGGCTGTACCCTGTGCCCTGTGATGGACTGGCATCCCGTCCAGTATGTCCCCCAGCCCCGCGCCCTGCGATGGACTGGCATCCCGTCCAGGGTGTACCCTGTGCCTTGCGATGGACTGGTATCCCGTCCAGGCTGTAACCCAGCCCTGTGCCCTGCGATGCACTGGCATCCCTTCCAGGCTGTACCCTGTGCCCTGTGATGGACTGGCATCCCGTCCAGGGTGTCCCCTAACCCCGCGCCCTGTGATGGACTGGCATCCTGTCCAGGCTGTACCCCAGACCTGTGCCCTGCGATGGACTGGCATCCCATCCAGGGTGTCCCCAAGCCCTGTACCCTGTGATGGACTGGCATCCCATCCAGGGTGTCCCCCAGCCCTGTGCCATGCGATGAACTGGCATCCCATCCAGGCTGTTCCCAGTGCCCTGTGATGGACTGGCATCCCGTCCAGGCTGTACCCCAGCCCTGTGCCCTGTGATAGACTGGCATCCCATGCAGGGTGTCCCACAGCCCTGTGCCCTGCGATGGACTGGCATCCCATCCAGGTTGTACCCCAGCCCTGTGCCCTGTGATGGACTGGCATCCCGTCCAGGGTGTCCCTCTGCCCTGTGCCCTGTGATGGACTTGCATTCCATCCAGGCTGCACCCCAGCCCTGTGATGGACTGGCATCCCGTCCAGGGTGTCCCCCAGCCCCGCGCCCTGTGATGGACTGTCATCCTGTCCAGGCTGTACCCCAGCCCTGTGCCCTGCGATGGACTGGTATCCCATCCAGGCTGTTCCCAGTTCCCTGTGATGGACTGGCATCGCGTCCAGGCTGTACCTCAGCCCCATGCCCTGTAATGGACTGGCATCCCATCCAGGCTGAACCCTCTGCCCTGTGATGGACGGGCATCCCATCTAAGCTGTACCCCAGCCCAGTGCCCTGTCATGGACATGCATCCCGTCCTGGGTGTCCCCCAGCCCTGTGCGCTGTGATGGACTGGCATCCCATCCAGGGTGTACCCTGTGCCCTGTGATGCACTGGCATCCCGTCCAGGGTGTCCCCCAGCCCTGTGCCCTGTGATGGACTGGCATCCCGTCCAGGGTGTCACCCAGCCCTGTGCCCTGCGATGGACAGGCATCCCGTCCAGGCTGTACCCCAGCCCTGTGCCCTGCGATGGACTGGCATCCCATCCAGGCTGTACCCTGTGCCTTGCGATGGACTGGTATCCCGTCCAGGGTGTCCCCCAGCCCCGTGCCCTGCGATGGACCGGAATCCCATCCAGGCTGTCCCTCAGCCCTGTGCCCTGTGATGGACTTGCATTCCATCCAGGCTGTACCCCAGCCCTGTGCCCTGTGATGGACTGGCATCCCGTGCAGGGTGTCCCACATCCCTGTGCCCTGCGATGGACTGGCCTCCCGTCCAGGGTGTCCCCAAGCCCCGTGCCCTGCAAAGGACCGGAATCCCATCCAGGCTGTCCCTCAGCCCTGTGCCCTGCGATGGACTGGCATCCCATCCAGGCTGTACCCTGTGCCTTGCGATGGACTGGTATCCCGTCCAGGCTGTAACCCAGCCCTGTGCCCTGCGATGCACTGGCATCCCTTCCAGGCTGTACCCTGTGCCCTGTGATGGACTGGCATCCCGTCCAGGGTGTCCCCTAACCCCGCGCCCTGTGATGGACTGGCATCCTGTCCAGGCTGTACCCCAGACCTGTGCCCTGCGATGGACTGGCATCCCATCCAGGGTGTCCCCCAGCCCTGTACCCTGTGACGGACTGGCATCCCATCCAGGGTGTCCCCCAGTCCTGTGCCATGCGATGGACTGGCATCCCATCCAGGGTGTCCCCCAGCCCTGTGCCCTGCGATGGACTGGCATCCCATCCAGGCTGTACCCCAGCCCTGTGCCCAGTGATGGACTGGCATCCCATCCAGGTTGTTACCCAGCACCGTGCCCTGCGATGGACTGGCATCCCGTCCAGGTTGTACCCCAGCACCCTGCCCTGCGATAGACTGGCATCCCGTCCAGGGTGTCCCTCAGCCCTGTGCCCTGCGATGGACTGGCATCCCTTCCAGGCTGTACCCTGTGCCCTCTGATGGACTGGCATCCCGTCCAGGGTGTCCCCCAACCCCGCGCCCTGTGATAGACTGGCATCCTGTCCAGGCTGTACCCCAGACCTGTGCCCTGCGATGGACTGGCATCCCATCCAGGCTGTTCCCAGTGCCCTGTGATGGACTGGCATCCCGTCCAGGCTGTACCCCAGCCCTGTGCCCTGTGATAGACTGGCATCCCGTGCAGGGTGTCCCACAGCCCTGTGCCCTGCGATGGAATGGCATCCCATCCAGGTTGTACCCCAGCCCTGTGCCCTGTGATGGACTGGCATCCCGTGCAGGGTGTCCCACAGCCCTGTGCCCTGCGATGGACTGGCATCCCATCAAGGCTGTACCACAGCCCAGTGCCCTGCGATGAACTGGCATCCCGTCCAGGGTGTCCCTCAGCCCTGTGCCCTGCAATGGACTGGCATCCCTTCCAGGCTGTACCCTGTGCCCTGTGATGGACTGGCATCCCGTCCAGGGTGTCCCCCAGCCCCGCGCCCTGTGATGGACTGTCATCCTGTCCAGGCTGTACCCCAGCCCTGTGCCCTGCGATGGACTGGTATCCCATCCAGGCTGTTCCCAGTGCCCTGTGATGGACTGGCATCGCGTCCAGGCTGTACCTCAGCCCCATGCCCTGTAATGGACTGGCATCCCATCCAGGCTGAACCCTCTGCCCTGTGATGGACGGGCATCCCATCTAAGCTGTACCCCAGCCCAGTGCCCTGTCATGGACATGCATCCCGTCCAGGGTGTCCCCCAGCCCTGTGCGCTGTGATGGACTGGCATCCCATCCAGGGAGTCCCCCAGCCCTGTGCCCTGCGATGGACAGGCATCCCGTCCAGGCTGTACCTCAGCCCTGTGCCCTGCGATGGACTGGCATCCTGTCCAGGCTGTACCCCAGACCTCTGCCCTGCGATGGACTGGCATCCCATCCAGGGTGTCCCCCAGCCCTCTACCCTGTGATGGACTGGCATCCCATCCAGGGTGTCCCCCAGCCCTGTGCCATGCGATGGACTGGCATCCCATCCAGGGTGTCCCCCAGCCCTGTGCCCTGCGATGGACTGGCATCCAATCCAGGCTGTACCCCAGCCCTGTGCCCTGTGATGGACTGGCATCCCATCCAGGTTGTTACCCAGCACCGTGCCCTGCGATGGACTGGCATCCCGTCCAGGTTGTACCCCAGCACCCTGCCCTACGATTGACTGGCATCCCGTCCAGGGTGTCCCTCAGCCCTGAGCCCTGCGATGGACTGGCATCCCTTCCAGGCTGTACCCTGTGCCCTCTGATGGACTGGCATCCCGTCCAGGGTGTCCCCCAACCCCGCGCCCTGTGATGGACTGGCATCCTGTCCAGGCTGTACCCCAGACCTGTGCCCTGCGATGGACTGGTATCCCATCCAGGCTGTTCCCAGTGCCCTGTGATGGACTGGCATCCCGTCCAGGCTGTACCCCAGCCCTGTGCCCTGTGATAGACTGGCATCCCGTGCAGGGTGTCCCACAGCCCAGTGCCCTGCGATGGACTGGCATCCCATTCAGGTTGTACCCCAGCCCTGTGCCCTGTGATGGACTGGCATCCCGTGCAGGGTGTCCCACAGCCCTGTGCCCTGCGATGGACTGGCATCCCATCAAGGCTGTACCACAGCCCAGTGCCCTGCGATGGACTGGCATCCCGTCCAGGGTGTCCCTCAGCCCTCTGCCCTGCAATGGACTGGCATCCCTTCCAGGCTGTACCCTGTGCCCTGTGATGGACTGGCATCCCGTCCAGGATGTCCCCCAGCCCCGCGCCCTGTGATGGACTGTCATCCTGTCCAGGCTGTACCCCAGCCCTGTGCCCTGCGATGGACTGGTATCCCATCCAGGCTGTTCCCAGTGCCCTGTGATGGACTGGCATCGCGTCCAGGCTGTACCTCAGCCCCATGCCCTGTAATGGACTGGCATCCCATCCAGGCTGAACCCTCTGCCCTGTGATGGACGGGCATCTCATCTAAGCTGTACCCCAGCCCAGTGCCCTGTCATGGACATGCATCCCGTCCAGGGTGTCCCCCAGCCCTGTGCGCTGTGATGGACTGGCATCCCATCCAGGGTGTACCCCAGCCCCGTGCCCTATGATGGACTGGCAACCCGTCCAGGGAGTCCCCCAGCCTTGTGCCCTGCGATGGACAGGCATCCCGTCCAGGCTGTACCTCAGCCCTGTGCCCTGCGATGGACTGGCATCCCATCCAGGCTGTACCCCAGCCCTGTGCCATGTGATGGACTGGCATCCCGTGCAGGGTGTCCCACAGCCCTGTGCCTTGCGATGGATTGGCATCCCGTCCAGGTTGTATCCCAGCCCTCTGCCCTGCGATGGACTGGCATCCCATCCAGGGTGTCCCCCAGCCCCGTGCCCTGTGATGGACTGGCATTCCATCCAGGCTGTACCCTGTGCCCTGTGATGCACTGGCATCCCGTCCAGGGTGTCCCCCAGACCTGTGCCCTGTGATGGACTGGCATCCCGTCCAGGGTGTCACCCAGCCCTGTGCCCTGCCATGGACAGGCATCCCGTCCAGGCTGTACCCCAGCCCTGTGCCCTGCGATGGACTGGCATCCCATCCAGGCTGTACCCCAGCCCTGTGCCCTGCGATGGACTGGCCTCCCATCCAGGGTGTCCCCCAGCCCCGTGCCCTGCGATGGACCGGAATCCCATCCAGGCTGTCCCCCAGCCTCGTGCCCTGCGATGGACCGGAATCCCATCCAGGCTGTCCCTCAGCCCTGTGACCTGCGATGGACTGGCATCCCATCCAGGCTGTACCCTGTGCCTTGCGATGGACTGGCATCGCATCCAGGCTGTACCCCAGCCCTGTGCCCTGTGATGGACTGGCATCCCGTGCAGGGTGTCCCACAGCCCTGTGCCCTGCGATGGACTGGCCTCCCGTCCAGGGTGTCCCACAGCCCTGTGCCTTGCGATGTATTGGCATCCCGTCCAGGATGTATCCCAGCCCTCTGCCCTGCGATGGACTGGCATCCCATCCAGGGTGTCCCCCAGCCCCGTGCCCTGTGATGGACTGGCATTCCATCCAGGCTGTACCCTGTGCCCTGTGATGCACTGGCATCCCGTCCAGGGTGTCCCCCAGCCCCGTGCCCTGTGATGGACTGGAAACCCGTCCAGGGAGTCTCCCAGCCCTGTGCCCTGCGATGGACAGGCATCCCGTCCAGGCTGTACCTCAGCCCTGTGCCCTGCGATGGACTGGCATCCCGTGCAGGGTGTCCCACAGCCCAGTGCCCTGCGATGGACTGGCATCCCATCCAGGTTGTACCCCAGCCCTGTGCCCTGTGATGGACTGGCATCCCGTGCAGGGTGTCCCACAGCCCTGTGCCCTGCGATGGACTGGCATCCCATCAAGGCTGTACCCCAGCCCAGTGCCCTGCGATGGACTGGCATCCCGTCCAGGGTGTCCCTCAGCCCTGTGCCCTGCGATGGACTGGCATCCCATCAAGGCTGTACCCCAGCCCAGTGCCCTGCGATGGACTGGCATCCCGTCCAGGGTGTCCCTCAGCCCTGTGCCCTGCAATGGACTGGCATCCCTTCCAGGCTGTACCCTGTGCCCTGTGATGGACTGGCATCCCGTCCAGTATGTCCCCCAGCCCCGCGCCCTGCGATGGACTGGCATCCCGTCCAGGGTGTACCCTGTGCCTTGCGATGGACTGGTATCCCGTCCAGGCTGTAACCAAGCCCTGTGCCCTGCGATGCACTGGCATCCCTTCCAGGCTGTACCCTGTGCCCTGTGATGGACTGGCATCCCGTCCAGGGTGTCCCCTAACCCCGCGCCCTGTGATGGACTGGCATCCTGTCCAGGCTGTACCCCAGACCTGTGCCCTGCGATGGACTGGCATCCCATCCAGGGTGTCCCCAAGCCCTGTACCCTGTGATGGACTGGCATCCCATCCAGGGTGTCCCCCAGCCCTGTGCCATGCGATGGACTGGCATCCCATCCAGGCTGTTCCCAGTGCCCTGTGATGGACTGGCATCCCGTCCAGGCTGTACCCCAGCCCTGTGCCCTGTGATAGACTGGCATCCCATGCAGGGTGTCCCACAGCCCTGTGCCCTGCGATGGACTGGCATCCCATCCAGGTTGCACCCCAGCCCTGTGCCCTGTGATGGACTGGCATCCCGTCCAGGGTGTCCCTCTGCCCTGTGCCCTGTGATGGACTTGCATTCCATCCAGGCTGTACCCCAGCCCTGTGATGGACTGGCATCCCGTCCAGGGTGTCCCCCAGCCCCGCGCCCTGCGATGGACTGGCATCCCATCCAGGTTGTACCCCAGCCCTGTGCCCTGTGATGGACTGGCATCCCGTGCAGGGTGTCCCACAGCCCTGTGCCCTGCGATGGACTGGCATCCCATCAAGGCTGTACCCCAGCCCAGTGCCCTGTCATGGACATGCATCCCGTCCAGGGTGTCCCCCAGCCCTGTGCGCTGTGATGGACTGGCATCCCATCCAGGGTGTACCCTGTGCCCTGTGATGCACTGGCATCCCGTCCAGGGTGTCCCCCAGCCCTGTGCCCTGTGATGGACTGGCATCCCGTCCAGGGTGTCACCCAGCCCTGTGCCCTGCGATGGACAGGCATCCCGTCCAGGCTGTACCCCAGCCCTGTGCCCTGCGATGGACTGGCATCCCATCCAGGCTGTACCCCAGCCCTGTGCCCTGCGATGGACTGGCCTCCCATCCAGGGTGTCCCCCAGCCCCGTGCCCTGCGATGGACCGGAATCCCATCCAGGCTGTCCCCCAGCCTCGTGCCCTGCGATGGACCGGAATCCCATCCAGGCTGTCCCTCAGCCCTGTGACCTGCGATGGACTGGCATCCCATCCAGGCTGTACCCTGTGCCTTGCGATGGACTGGCATCGCATCCAGGCTGTACCCCAGCCCTGTGCCCTGTGATGGACTGGCATCCCGTGCAGGGTGTCCCACAGCCCTGTGCCCTGCGATGGACTGGCCTCCCGTCCAGGGTGTCCCACAGCCCTGTGCCTTGCGATGTATTGGCATCCCGTCCAGGATGTATGCCAGCCCTCTGCCCTGCGATGGACTGGCATCCCATCCAGGGTGTCCCCCAGCCCCGTGCCCTGTGATGGACTGGCATTCCATCCAGGCTGTACCCTGTGCCCTGTGATGCACTGGCATCCCGTCCAGGGTGTCCCCCAGCCCCGTGCCCTGTGATGGACTGGAAACCCGTCCAGGGAGTCTCCCAGCCCTGTGCCCTGCGATGGACAGGCATCCCGTCCAGGCTGTACCTCAGCCCTGTGCCCTGCGATGGACTGGCATCCCGTGCAGGGTGTCCCACAGCCCAGTGCCCTGCGATGGACTGGCATCCCATCCAGGTTGTACCCCAGCCCTGTGCCCTGTGATGGACTGGCATCCCGTGCAGGGTGTCCCACAGCCCTGTGCCCTGCGATGGACTGGCATCCCATCAAGGCTGTACCCCAGCCCAGTGCCCTGCGATGGACTGGCATCCCGTCCAGGGTGTCCCTCAGCCCTGTGCCCTGCGATGGACTGGCATCCCATCAAGGCTGTACCCCAGCCCAGTGCCCTGCGATGGACTGGCATCCCGTCCAGGGTGTCCCTCAGCCCTGTGCCCTGCAATGGACTGGCATCCCTTCCAGGCTGTACCCTGTGCCCTGTGATGGACTGGCATCCCGTCCAGTATGTCCCCCAGCCCCGCGCCCTGCGATGGACTGGCATCCCGTCCAGGGTGTACCCTGTGCCTTGCGATGGACTGGTATCCCGTCCAGGCTGTAACCCAGCCCTGTGCCCTGCGATGCACTGGCATCCCTTCCAGGCTGTACCCTGTGCCCTGTGATGGACTGGCATCCCGTCCAGGGTGTCCCCTAACCCCGCGCCCTGTGATGGACTGGCATCCTGTCCAGGCTGTACCCCAGACCTGTGCCCTGCGATGGACTGGCATCCCATCCAGGGTGTCCCCAAGCCCTGTACCCTGTGATGGACTGGCATCCCATCCAGGGTGTCCCCCAGCCCTGTGCCATGCGATGGACTGGCATCCCATCCAGGCTGTTCCCAGTGCCCTGTGATGGACTGGCATCCCGTCCAGGCTGTACCCCAGCCCTGTGCCCTGTGATAGACTGGCATCCCATGCAGGGTGTCCCACAGCCCTGTGCCCTGCGATGGACTGGCATCCCATCCAGGTTGTACCCCAGCCCTGTGCCCTGTGATGGACTGGCATCCCGTCCAGGGTGTCCCTCTGCCCTGTGCCCTGTGATGGACTTGCATTCCATCCAGGCTGTACCCCAGCCCTGTGATGGACTGGCATCCCGTCCAGGGTGTCCCCCAGCCCCGCGCCCTGTGATGGACTGTCATCCTGTCCAGGCTGTACCCCAGCCCTGTGCCCTGCGATGGACTGGTATCGCGTCCAGGCTGTACCTCAGCCCCATGCCCTGTAATGGACTGGCATCCCATCCAGGCTGAACCCTCTGCCCTGTGATGGACGGGCATCCCATCTAAGCTGTACCCCAGCCCAGTGCCCTGTCATGGACATGCATCCCGTCCAGGGTGTCCCCCAGCCCTGTGCGCTGTGATGGACTGGCATCCCATCCAGGGTGTACCCTGTGCCCTGTGATGCACTGGCATCCCGTCCAGGGTGTCCCCCAGCCCTGTGCCCTGTGATGGACTGGCATCCCGTCCAGGGTGTCACCCAGCCCTGTGCCCTGCGATGGACAGGCATCCCGTCCAGGCTGTACCCCAGCCCTGTGCCCTGCGATGGACTGGCATCCCATCCAGGCTGTACCCTGTGCCTTGCGATGGACTGGTATCCCGTCCAGGGTGTCCCCCAGCCCCGTGCCCTGCGATGGACCGGAATCCCATCCAGGCTGTCCCTCAGCCCTGTGCCCTGTGATGGACTTGTATTCCATCCAGGCTGTACCCCAGCCCTGTGCCCTGTGATGGACTGGCATCCCGTGCAGGGTGTCCCACATCCCTGTGCCCTACGATGGACTGGCCTCCCGTCCAGGGTGTCCCCAAGCCCCGTGCCCTGCAAAGGACCGGAATCCCATCCAGGCTGTCCCTCAGCCCTGTGCCCTGCGATGGACTGGCATCCCATCCAGGCTGTACCCTGTGCCTTGCGATGGACTGGTATCCCGTCCAGGCTGTAACCCAGCCCTGTGCCCTGCGATGCACTGGCATCCCTTCCAGGCTGTACCCTGTGCCCTGTGATGGACTGGCATCCCGTCCTGGGTGTCCCCTAACCCCGCGCCCTGTGATGGACTGGCATCCTGTCCAGGCTGTACCCCAGACCTGTGCCCTGCGATGGACTGGCATCCCATCCAGGGTGTCCCCCAGCACTGTACCCTGTGACGGACTGGCATCCCATCCAGGGTGTCCCCCAGCCCTGTGCCATGCGATGGACTGGCATCCCATCCAGGGTGTCCCCCAGCCCTGTGCCCTGCGATGGACTGGCATCCCATCCAGGCTGTACCCCAGCCCTGTGCCCAGTGATGGACTGGCATCCCATCCAGGTTGTTACCCAGCACCGTGCCCTGCGATGGACTGGCATCCCGTCCAGGTTGTACCCCAGCACCCTGCCCTGCGATGGACTGGCATCCCGTCCAGGGTGTCCCTCAGCCCTGTGCCCTGCGATGGACTGGCATCCCTTCCAGGCTGTTCCCAGTGCCCTGTGATGGACTGGTATCCCGTCCAGGCTGTACCCCAGCCCTGTGCCCTGTGATAGACTGGCATCCCGTGCAGGGTGTCCCACAGCCCTGTGCCCTGCGATGGAATGGCATCCCATCCAGGTTGTACCCCAGCCCTGTGCCCTGTGATGGACTGGCATCCCGTGCAGGGTGTCCCACAGCCCTGTGCCCTGCGATGGACTGGCATCCCATCAAGGCTGTACCCCAGCCCAGTGCCCTGCGATTAACTGGCATCCCGTCCAGGGTGTCCCTCAGCCCTGTGCCCTGCAATGGACTGGCATCCCTTCCAGGCTGTACCCTGTGCCCTGTGATGGACTGGCATCCCGTCCAGGGTGTCCCCCAGCCCCGCGCCCTGTGATGGACTGTCATCCTGTCCAGGCTGTACCCCAGCCCTGTGCCCTGCGATGGACTGGTATCCCATCCAGGCTGTTCCCAGTGCCCTGTGATGGACTGGCATCGCGTCCAGGCTGTACCTCAGCCCCATGCCCTGTAATGGACTGGCATCCCATCCAGGCTGAACCCTCTGCCCTGTGATGGACGGGCATCCCATCTAAGCTGTACCCCAGCCCAGTGCCCTGTCATGGACATGCATCCCGTCCAGGGTGTCCCCCAGCCCTGTGCGCTGTGATGGACTGGCATCCCATCCAGGGTGTACCCCAGCCCCTTGCCCTGTGATGGACTGGCAACCCATCCAGGGAGTCCCCCAGCCCTGTGCCCTGCGATGGACAGGCATCCCGTCCAGGCTGTACCTCAGCCCTGTGCCCTGCGATGGACTGGCATCCTGTCCAGGCTGTACCCCAGACCTCTGCCCTGCGATGGACTGGCATCCCATCCAGGGTGTCCCCCAGCCCTGTACCCTGTGATGGACTGGCATCCCATCCAGGGTGTCCCCCAGCCCTGTGCCATGCGATGGACTGGCATCCCATCCAGGGTGTCCCCCAGCCCTGTGCCCTGCGATGGACTGGCATCCAATCCAGGCTGTACCCCAGCCCTGTGCCCTGTGATGGACTGGCATCCCATCCAGGTTGTTACCCAGCACCGTGCCCTGCGATGGACTGGCATCCCGTCCAGGTTGTACCCCAGCACCCTGCCCTGCGATTGACTGGCATCCCGTCCAGGGTGTCCCTCAGCCCTGAGCCCTGCGATGGACTGGCATCCCTTCCAGGCTGTACCCTGTGCCCTCTGATGGACTGGCATCCCGTCCAGGGTGTCCCCCAACCCCGCGCCCTGTGATGGACTGGCATCCTGTCCAGGCTGTACCCCAGACCTGTGCCCTGCGATGGACTGGCATCCCATCCAGGCTGTTCCCAGTGCCCTGTGATGGACTGGCATCCCGTCCAGGCTGTACCCCAGCCCTGTGCCCTGTGATAGACTGGCATCCCGTGCAGGGTGTCCCACAGCCCAGTGCCCTGCGATGGACTGGCATCCCATCCAGGTTGTACCCCAGCCCTGTGCCCTGTGATGGACTGGCATCCCGTGCAGGGTGTCCCACAGCCCTGTGCCCTGCGATGGACTGGCATCCCATCAAGGCTGTACCCCAGCCCAGTGCCCTGCGATGGACTGGCATCCCGTCCAGGGTGTCCCTCAGCCCTCTGCCCTGCAATGGACTGGCATCCCTTCCAGGCTGTACCCTGTACCCTGTGATGGACTGGCATCCCGTCCAGGATGTCCCCCAGCCCCGCGCCCTGTGATGGACTGTCATCCTGTCCAGGCTGTACCCCAGCCCTGTGCCCTGCGATGGACTGGTATCCCATCCAGGCTGTTCCCAGTGCCCTGTGATGGATTGGCATCACGTCCAGGCTGTACCTCAGCCCCATGCCCTGTAATGGACTGGCATCCCATCCAGGCTGAACCCTCTGCCCTGTGATGGACGGGCATCCCATCTAAGCTGTACCCCAGCCCAGTGCCCTGTCATGGACATGCATCCCGTCCAGGGTGTCCCCCAGCCCTGTGCGCTGTGATGGACTGGCATCCCATCCAGGGTGTACCCCAGCCCCGTGCCCTATGATGGACTGGCAACCCGTCCAGGGAGTCCCCCAGCCCTGTGCCCTGCGATGGACAGGCATCCCGTCCAGGCTGTACCTCAGCCCTGTGCCCTGCGATGGACTGGCATCTCATCCAGGCTGTACCCCAGCCCTGTGCCATGTGATGGACTGGCATCCCGTGCAGGGTGTCCCACAGCCCTGTGCCTTGCGATGGATTGGCATCCCGTCCAGGATGTATCCCAGCCCTGTGCCCTGCGATGGACTGGTATCGCGTCCAGGCTGTACCTCAGCCCCATGCCCTGTAATGGACTGGCATCCCATCCAGGCTGAACCCTCTGCCCTGTGATGGACGGGCATCCCATCTAAGCTGTACCCCAGCCCAGTGCCCTGTCATGGACATGCATCCCGTCCAGGGTGTCCCCCAGCCCTGTGCGCTGTGATGGACTGGCATCCCATCCAGGGTGTACCCTGTGCCCTGTGATGCACTGGCATCCCATCCAGGGTGTCCCCCAGCCCTGTGCCCTGTGATGGGACTGGCATCCCGTCCAGGGTGTCACCCAGCCCTGTGCCCTGCGATGGACAGGCATCCCGTACAGGCTGTACCCCAGCCCTGTGCCCTGCGATGGACTGGCATCCCATCCAGGCTGTACCCTGTGCCTTGCGATGGACTGGTATCCCGTCCAGGGTGTCCCCCAGCCCCGTGCCCTGCGATGGACCGGAATCCCATCCAGGCTGTCCCTCAGCCCTGTGCCCTGTGATGGACTTGTATTCCATCCAGGCTGTACCCCAGCCCTGTGCCCTGTGATGGACTGGCAACCCGTGCAGGGTGTCCCACATCCCTGTGCCCTGCGATGGACTGGCCTCCCGTCCAGGGTGTCCCCAAGCCCTGTGCCCTGCAAAGGACCGGAATCCCATCCAGGCTGTCCCTCAGCCCTGTGCCCTGCGATGGACTGGCATCCCATCCAGGCTGTACCCTGTGCCTTGCGATGGACTGGTATCCCGTCCAGGCTGTAACCCAGCCCTGTGCCCTGCGATGCACTGGCATCCCTTCCAGGCTGTACCCTGTGCCCTGTGATGGACTGGCATCCCGTCCAGGGTGTCCCCTAACCCCGCGCCCTGTGATGGACTGGCATCCTGTCCAGGCTGTACCCCAGACCTGTGCCCTGCGATGGACTGGCATCCCATCCAGGGTGTCCCCCAGCCCTGTACCCTGTGACGGACTGGCATCCCATCCAGGGTGTCCCCCAGCCCTGTGCCATGCGATGGACTGGCATCCCATCCAGGGTGTCCCCCAGCCCTGTGCCCTGCGATGGACTGGCATCCCATCCAGGCTGTACCCCAGCCCTGTGCCCAGTGATGGACTGGCATCCCATCCAGGTTGTTACCCAGCACCGTGCCCTGCGATGGACTGGCATCCCGTCCAGAATGTTCCCCAGCACCCTGCCCTGCGATGGACTTGCATCCCGTCCAGGGTGTCCCCTCAGCCCTGTGCCCTGCGATGGACTGGCATCCCTTCCAGGCTGTACCCTGTGCCCTCTGATGGACTGGCATCCCGTCCAGGGTGTCCCCCCAACCCCGCGCCCTGTGATAGACTGGCATCCTGTCCAGGCTGTACCCCAGACCTGTGCCCTGCGATGGACTGGCATCCCATCCAGGCTGTTCCCAGTGCCCTGTGATGGACTGGCATCCCGTCCAGGCTGTACCCCAGCCCTGTGCCCTGTGATAGACTGGCATCCCGTGCAGGGTGTCCCACAGCCCTGTGCCCTGCGATGGAATTGCATCCCATCCAGGTTGTACCCCAGCCCTGTGCCCTGTGATGGACTGGCATCCCGTGCAGGATGTCCCACAGCCCTGTGCCCTGCGATGGACTGGCATCCCATCAAGGCTGTACCCCAGCCCAGTGCCCTGCGATGGACTGGCATCCCGTCCAGGGTGTCCCTCAGCCCTGTGCCCTGCAATGGACTGGCATCCCTTCCAGGCTGTACCCTGTGCCCTGTGATGGACTGGCATCCCGTCCAGGGTGTCCCCCAGCCCCCGCGCCCTGTGATGGACTGTCATCCTGTCCAGGCTGTACCCCAGCCCTGTGCCCTGCGATGGACTGGTATCCCATCCAGGCTGTTCCCAGTGCCCTGTGATGGACTGGCATCGCGTCCAGGCTGTACCTCAGCCCCATGCCCTGTAATGGACTGGCATCCCATCCAGGCTGAACCCTCTGCCCTGTGATGGACGGGCATCCCATCTAAGCTGTACCCCAGCCCAGTGCCCTGTCATGGACATGCATCCCGTCCAGGGTGTCCCCCAGCCCTGTGCGCTGTGATGGACTGGCATCCCATCCAGGGTGTACCCCAGCCCCGTGCCCTGTGATGGACTGGCAACCCATCCAGGGAGTCCCCCAGCCCTGTGCCCTGCGATGGACAGGCATCCCGTCCAGGCTGTACCTCAGCCCTGTGCCCTGCGATGGACTGGCATCCTGTCCAGGCTGTACCCCAGACCTCTGCCCTGCGATGGACTGGCATCCCATCCAGGGTGTCCCCCAGCCCTCTACCCTGTGATGGACTGGCATCCCATCCAGGGTGTCCCCCAGCCCTGTGCCATGCGATGGACTGGCATCCCATCCAGGGTGTCCCCCAGCCCTGTGCCCTGCGATGGACTGGCATCCAATCCAGGCTGTACCCCAGCCCTGTGCCCTGTGATGGACTGGCATCCCATCCAGGTTGTTACCCAGCACCGTGCCCTGCGATGGACTGGCATCCCGTCCAGGTTGTACCCCAGCACCCTGCCCTACGATTGACTGGCATCCCGTCCAGGGTGTCCCTCAGCCCTGAGCCCTGCGATGGACTGGCATCCCTTCCAGGCTGTACCCTGTGCCCTCTGATGGACTGGCATCCCGTCCAGGGTGTCCCCCAACCCCGCGCCCTGTGATGGACTGGCATCCTGTCCAGGCTGTACCCCAGACCTGTGCCCTGCGATGGACTGGCATCCCATCCAGGCTGTTCCCAGTGCCCTGTGATGGACTGGCATCCCGTCCAGGCTGTACCCCAGCCCTGTGCCCTGTGATAGACTGGCATCCCGTGCAGGGTGTCCCACAGCCCAGTGCCCTGCGATGGACTGGCATCCCATTCAGGTTGTACCCCAGCCCTGTGCCCTGTGATGGACTGGCATCCCGTGCAGGGTGTCCCACAGCCCTGTGCCCTGCGATGGACTGGCATCCCATCAAGGCTGTACCACAGCCCAGTGCCCTGCGATGGACTGGCATCCCGTCCAGGGTGTCCCTCAGCCCTCTGCCCTGCAATGGACTGGCATCCCTTCCAGGCTGTACCCTGTGCCCTGTGATGGACTGGCATCCCGTCCAGGATGTCCCCCAGCCCCGCGCCCTGTGATGGACTGTCATCCTGTCCAGGCTGTACCCCAGCCCTGTGCCCTGCGATGGACTGGTATCCCATCCAGGCTGTTCCCAGTGCCCTGTGATGGACTGGCATCGCGTCCAGGCTGTACCTCAGCCCCATGCCCTGTAATGGACTGGCATCCCATCCAGGCTGAACCCTCTGCCCTGTGATGGACGGGCATCTCATCTAAGCTGTACCCCAGCCCAGTGCCCTGTCATGGACATGCATCCCGTCCAGGGTGTCCCCCAGCCCTGTGCGCTGTGATGGACTGGCATCCCATCCAGGGTGTACCCCAGCCCCGTGCCCTATGATGGACTGGCAACCCGTCCAGGGAGTCCCCCAGCCCTGTGCCCTGCGATGGACAGGCATCCCGTCCAGGCTGTACCTCAGCCCTGTGCCCTGCGATGGACTGGCATCCCATCCAGGCTGTACCCCAGCCCTGTGCCATGTGATGGACTGGCATCCCGTGCAGGGTGTCCCACAGCCCTGTGCCTTGCGATGGATTGGCATCCCGTCCAGGTTGTATCCCAGCCCTCTGCCCTGCGATGGACTGGCATCCCATCCAGGGTGTCCCCCAGCCCCGTGCCCTGTGATGGACTGGCATTCCATCCAGGCTGTACCCTGTGCCCTGTGATGCACTGGCATCCCGTCCAGGGTGTCCCCCAGACCTGTGCCTTGTGATGGACTGGCATCCCGTCCAGGGTGTCACCCAGCCCTGTGCCCTGCCATGGACAGGCATCCCGTCCAGGCTGTACCCCAGCCCTGTGCCCTGCGATGGACTGGCATCCCATCCAGGCTGTATCCCAGCCCTGTGCCCTGCGATGGACTGGCCTCCCATCCAGGGTGTCCCCCAGCCCCGTGCCCTGCGATGGACCGGAATCCCATCCAGGCTGTCCCCCAGCCTCGTGCCCTGCGATGGACCGGAATCCCATCCAGGCTGTCCCTCAGCCCTGTGCCCTGCGATGGACTGGCATCCCATCCAGGCTGTACCCTGTGCCTTGCGATGGACTGGCATCGCATCCAGGCTGTACCCCAGCCCTGTGCCCTGTGATGGACTGGCATCCCGTGCAGGGTGTCCCACAGCCCTGTGCCCTGCGATGGACTGGCCTCCCGTCCAGGGTGTCCCACAGCCCTGTGCCTTGCGATGTATTGGCATCCCGTCCAGGATGTATCCCAGCCCTCTGCCCTGCGATGGACTGGCATCCCATCCAGGGTGTCCCCCAGCCCCGTGCCCTGTGATGGACTGGCATTCCATCCAGGCTGTACCCTGTGCCCTGTGATGCACTGGCATCCCGTCCAGGGTGTCCCCCAGCCCCGTGCCCTGTGATGGACTGGAAACCCGTCCAGGGAGTCTCCCAGCCCTGTGCCCTGCGATGGACAGGCATCCCGTCCAGGCTGTACCTCAGCCCTGTGCCCTGCGATGGACTGGCATCCCGTGCAGGGTGTCCCACAGCCCAGTGCCCTGCGATGGACTGGCATCCCATCCAGGTTGTACCCCAGCCCTGTGCCATGTGATGGACTGGCATCCCGTGCAGGGTGTCCCACAGCCCTGTGCCCTGCGATGGACTGGCATCCCATCAAGGCTGTACCCCAGCCCAGTGCCCTGCGATGGACTGGCATCCCCGTCCAGGGTGTCCCTCAGCCCTGTGCCCTGCGATGGACTGGCATCCCATCAAGGCTGCACCCCAGCCCAGTGCCCTGCGATGGACTGGCATCCCGTCCAGGGTGTCCCTCAGCCCTGTGCCCTGCAATGGACTGGCATCCCTTCCAGGCTGTACCCTGTGCCCTGTGATGGACTGGCATCCCGTCCAGTATGTCCCCCAGCCCCGCGCCCTGCGATGGACTGGCATCCCGTCCAGGGTGTACCCTGTGCCTTGCGATGGACTGGTATCCCGTCCAGGCTGTAACCCAGCCCTGTGCCCTGCGATGCACTGGCATCCCTTCCAGGCTGTACCCTGTGCCCTGTGATGGACTGGCATCCCGTCCAGGGTGTCCCCTAACCCCGCGCCCTGTGATGGACTGGCATCCTGTCCAGGCTGTACCCCAGACCTGTGCCCTGCGATGGACTGGCATCCCATCCAGGGTGTCCCCAAGCCCTGTACCCTGTGATGGACTGGCATCCCATCCAGGGTGTCCCCCAGCCCTGTGCCATGCGATGAACTGGCATCCCATCCAGGCTGTTCCCAGTGCCCTGTGATGGACTGGCATCCCGTCCAGGCTGTACCCCAGCCCTGTGCCCTGTGATAGACTGGCATCCCATGCAGGGTGTCCCACAGCCCTGTGCCCTGCGATGGACTGGCATCCCATCCAGGTTGTACCCCAGCCCTGTGCCCTGTGATGGACTGGCATCCCGTCCAGGGTGTCCCTCTGCCCTGTGCCCTGTGATGGACTTGCATTCCATCCAGGCTGCACCCCAGCCCTGTGATGGACTGGCATCCCGTCCAGGGTGTCCCCCAGCCCCGCGCCCTGTGATGGACTGTCATCCTGTCCAGGCTGTACCCCAGCCCTGTGCCCTGCGATGGACTGGTATCCCATCCAGGCTGTTCCCAGTTCCCTGTGATGGACTGGCATCGCGTCCAGGCTGTACCTCAGCCCCATGCCCTGTAATGGACTGGCATCCCATCCAGGCTGAACCCTCTGCCCTGTGATGGACGGGCATCCCATCTAAGCTGTACCCCAGCCCAGTGCCCTGTCATGGACATGCATCCCGTCCAGGGTGTCCCCCAGCCCTGTGCGCTGTGATGGACTGGCATCCCATCCAGGGTATACCCTGTGCCCTGTGATGCACTGGCATCCCGTCCAGGGTGTCCCCCAGCCCTGTGCCCTGTGATGGACTGGCATCCCGTCCAGGGTGTCACCCAGCCCTGTGCCCTGCGATGGACAGGCATCCCGTCCAGGCTGTACCCCAGCCCTGTGCCCTGCGATGGACTGGCATCCCATCCAGGCTGTACCCTGTGCCTTGCGATGGACTGGTATCCCGTCCAGGGTGTCCCCCAGCCCCGTGCCCTGCGATGGACCGGAATCCCATCCAGGCTGTCCCTCAGCCCTGTGCCCTGTGATGGACTTGCATTCCATCCAGGCTGTACCCCAGCCCTGTGCCCTGTGATGGACTGGCATCCCGTGCAGGGTGTCCCACATCCCTGTGCCCTGCGATGGACTGGCCTCCCGTCCAGGGTGTCCCCAAGCCCCGTGCCCTGCAAAGGACCGGAATCCCATCCAGGCTGTCCCTCAGCCCTGTGCCCTGCGATGGACTGGCATCCCATCCAGGCTGTACCCTGTGCCTTGCGATGGACTGGTATCCCGTCCAGGCTGTAACCCAGCCCTGTGCCCTGCGATGCACTGGCATCCCTTCCAGGCTGTACCCTGTGCCCTGTGATGGACTGGCATCCCGTCCAGGGTGTCCCCTAACCCCCGCGCCCTGTGATGGACTGGCATCCTGTCCAGGCTGTACCCCAGACCTGTGCCCTGCGATGGACTGGCATCCCATCCAGGGTGTCCCCCAGCCCTGTACCCTGTGACGGACTGGCATCCCATCCAGGGTGTCCCCCAGTCCTGTGCCATGCGATGGACTGGCATCCCATCCAGGGTGTCCCCCAGCCCTGTGCCCTGCGATGGACTGGCATCCCATCCAGGCTGTACCCCAGCCCTGTGCCCAGTGATGGACTGGCATCCCATCCAGGTTGTTACCCAGCACCGTGCCCTGCGATGGACTGGCATCCCGTCCAGGTTGTACCCCAGCACCCTGCCCTGCGATAGACTGGCATCCCGTCCAGGGTGTCCCTCAGCCCTGTGCCCTGCGATGGACTGGCATCCCTTCCAGGCTGTACCCTGTGCCCTCTGATGGACTGGCATCCCGTCCAGGGTGTCCCCCCAACCCCGCGCCCTGTGATAGACTGGCATCCTGTCCAGGCTGTACCCCAGACCTGTGCCCTGCGATGGACTGGCATCCCATCCAGGCTGTTCCCAGTGCCCTGTGATGGACTGGCATCCCGTCCAGGCTGTACCCCAGCCCTGTGCCCTGTGATAGACTGGCATCCCGTGCAGGGTGTCCCACAGCCCTGTGCCCTGCGATGGAATGGCATCCCATCCAGGTTGTACCCCAGCCCTGTGCCCTGTGATGGACTGGCATCCCGTGCAGGGTGTCCCACAGCCCTGTGCCCTGCGATGGACTGGCATCCCATCAAGGCTGTACCACAGCCCAGTGCCCTGCGATGAACTGGCATCCCGTCCAGGGTGTCCCTCAGCCCTGTGCCCTGCAATGGACTGGCATCCCTTCCAGGCTGTACCCTGTGCCCTGTGATGGACTGGCATCCCGTCCAGGGTGTCCCCCAGCCCCGCGCCCTGTGATGGACTGTCATCCTGTCCAGGCTGTACCCCAGCCCTGTGCCCTGCGATGGACTGGTATCCCATCCAGGCTGTTCCCAGTGCCCTGTGATGGACTGGCATCGCGTCCAGGCTGTACCTCAGCCCCATGCCCTGTAATGGACTGGCATCCCATCCAGGCTGAACCCTCTGCCCTGTGATGGACGGGCATCCCATCTAAGCTGTACCCCAGCCCAGTGCCCTGTCATGGACATGCATCCCGTCCAGGGTGTCCCCCAGCCCTGTGCGCTGTGATGGACTGGCATCCCATCCAGGGAGTCCCCCAGCCCTGTGCCCTGCGATGGACAGGCATCCCGTCCAGGCTGTACCTCAGCCCTGTGCCCTGCGATGGACTGGCATCCTGTCCAGGCTGTACCCCAGACCTCTGCCCTGCGATGGACTGGCATCCCATCCAGGGTGTCCCCCAGCCCTCTACCCTGTGATGGACTGGCATCCCATCCAGGGTGTCCCCCAGCCCTGTGCCATGCGATGGACTGGCATCCCATCCAGGGTGTCCCCCAGCCCTGTGCCCTGCGATGGACTGGCATCCAATCCAGGCTGTACCCCAGCCCTGTGCCCTGTGATGGACTGGCATCCCATCCAGGTTGTTACCCAGCACCGTGCCCTGCGATGGACTGGCATCCCGTCCAGGTTGTACCCCAGCACCCTGCCCTACGATTGACTGGCATCCCGTCCAGGGTGTCCCTCAGCCCTGAGCCCTGCGATGGACTGGCATCCCTTCCAGGCTGTACCCTGTGCCCTCTGATGGACTGGCATCCCGTCCAGGGTGTCCCCCAACCCCGCGCCCTGTGATGGACTGGCATCCTGTCCAGGCTGTACCCCAGACCTGTGCCCTGCGATTGACTGGTATCCCATCCAGGCTGTTCCCAGTGCCCTGTGATGGACTGGCATCCCGTCCAGGCTGTACCCCAGCCCTGTGCCCTGTGATAGACTGGCATCCCGTGCAGGGTGTCCCACAGCCCAGTGCCCTGCGATGGACTGGCATCCCATTCAGGTTGTACCCCAGCCCTGTGCCCTGTGATGGACTGGCATCCCGTGCAGGGTGTCCCACAGCCCTGTGCCCTGCGATGGACTGGCATCCCATCAAGGCTGTACCACAGCCCAGTGCCCTGCGATGGACTGGCATCCCGTCCAGGGTGTCCCTCAGCCCTCTGCCCTGCAATGGACTGGCATCCCTTCCAGGCTGTACCCTGTGCCCTGTGATGGACTGGCATCCCGTCCAGGATGTCCCCCAGCCCCGCGCCCTGTGATGGACTGTCATCCTGTCCAGGCTGTACCCCAGCCCTGTGCCCTGCGATGGACTGGTATCCCATCCAGGCTGTTCCCAGTGCCCTGTGATGGACTGGCATCGCGTCCAGGCTGTACCTCAGCCCCATGCCCTGTAATGGACTGGCATCCCATCCAGGCTGAACCCTCTGCCCTGTGATGGACGGGCATCTCATCTAAGCTGTACCCCAGCCCAGTGCCCTGTCATGGACATGCATCCCGTCCAGGGTGTCCCCCAGCCCTGTGCGCTGTGATGGACTGGCATCCCATCCAGGGTGTACCCCAGCCCCGTGCCCTATGATGGACTGGCAACCCGTCCAGGGAGTCCCCCAGCCTTGTGCCCTGCGATGGACAGGCATCCCGTCCAGGCTGTACCTCAGCCCTGTGCCCTGCGATGGACTGGCATCCCATCCAGGCTGTACCCCAGCCCTGTGCCATGTGATGGACTGGCATCCCGTGCAGGGTGTCCCACAGCCCTGTGCCTTGCGATGGATTGGCATCCCGTCCAGGTTGTATCCCAGCCCTCTGCCCTGCGATGGACTGGCATCCCATCCAGGGTGTCCCCCAGCCCCCGTGCCCTGTGATGGACTGGCATTCCATCCAGGCTGTACCCTGTGCCCTGTGATGCACTGGCATCCCGTCCAGGGTGTCCCCCAGACCTGTGCCCTGTGATGGACTGGCATCCCGTCCAGGGTGTCACCCAGCCCTGTGCCCTGCCATGGACAGGCATCCCGTCCAGGCTGTACCCCAGCCCTGTGCCCTGCGATGGACTGGCATCCCATCCAGGCTGTACCCCAGCCCTGTGCCCTGCGATGGACTGGCCTCCCATCCAGGGTGTCCCCCAGCCCCGTGCCCTGCGATGGACCGGAATCCCATCCAGGCTGTCCCCCAGCCTCGTGCCCTGCGATGGACCGGAATCCCATCCAGGCTGTCCCTCAGCCCTGTGACCTGCGATGGACTGGCATCCCATCCAGGCTGTACCCTGTGCCTTGCGATGGACTGGCATCGCATCCAGGCTGTACCCCAGCCCTGTGCCCTGTGATGGACTGGCATCCCGTGCAGGGTGTCCCACAGCCTGTGCCCTGCGATGGACTGGCCTCCCGTCCAGGGTGTCCCACAGCCCTGTGCCTTGCGATGTATTGGCATCCCGTCCAGGATGTATCCCAGCCCTCTGCCCTGCGATGGACTGGCATCCCATCCAGGGTGTCCCCCAGCCCCCGTGCCCTGTGATGGACTGGCATTCCATCCAGGCTGTACCCTGTGCCCTGTGATGCACTGGCATCCCGTCCAGGGTGTCCCCCAGCCCCGTGCCCTGTGATGGACTGGAAACCCGTCCAGGGAGTCTCCCAGCCCTGTGCCCTGCGATGGACAGCATCCCGTCCAGGCTGTACCTCAGCCCTGTGCCCTGCGATGGACTGGCATCCCGTGCAGGTGTCCCACAGCCCAGTGCCCTGCGATGGACTGGCATCCCATCCAGGTTGTACCCCAGCCCTGTGCCCTGTGATGGACTGGCATCCCGTGCAGGGTGTCCCACAGCCCTGTGCCCTGCGATGGACTGGCATCCCATCAAGGCTGTACCCCCAGCCCAGTGCCCTGCGATGGACTGGCATCCCGTCCAGGGTGTCCCTCAGCCCTGTGCCCTGCGATGGACTGGCATCCCATCAAGGCTGTACCCAGCCCAGTGCCCTGCGATGGACTGGCATCCCGTCCAGGGTGTCCCTCAGCCCTGTGCCCTGCAATGGACTGGCATCCTTCCAGGCTGTACCCTGTGCCCTGTGATGGACTGGCATCCCGTCCAGTATGTCCCCCAGCCCCGCGCCCTGCGATGGACTGGCATCCGTCCAGGGTGTACCCTGTGCCTTGCGATGGACTGGTATCCCGTCCAGGCTGTAACCAAGCCCTGTGCCCTGCGATGCACTGGCATCCCTTCCAGGCTGTACCCTGTGCCCTGTGATGGACTGGCATCCCGTCCAGGGTGTCCCCTAACCCCGCGCCCTGTGATGGACTGGCATCCTGTCCAGGCTGTACCCCAGACCTGTGCCCTGCGATGGACTGGCATCCCATCCAGGGTGTCCCCAAGCCCTGTACCCTGTGATGGACTGGCATCCCATCCAGGGGGTCCCCCAGCCCTGTGCCATGCGATGGACTGGCATCCCATCCAGGCTGTTCCCAGTGCCCTGTGATGGACTGGCATCCCGTCCAGGCTGTACCCCAGCCCTGTGCCCTGTGATAGACTGGCATCCATGCAGGGTGTCCCACAGCCCTGTGCCCTGCGATGGACTGGCATCCCATCCAGGTTGTACCCCAGCCCTGTGCCCTGTGATGGACTGGCATCCCGTCCAGGGTGTCCCTCTGCCTGTGCCCTGTGATGGACTTGCATTCCATCCAGGCTGTACCCCAGCCCTGTGATGGACTGGCATCCCGTCCAGGGTGTCCCCCAGCCCCGCGCCCTGTGATGGACTGTCATCCTGTCCAGGCTGTACCCCAGCCCTGTGCCCTGCGATGGACTGGTATCCCATCCAGGCTGTTCCCAGTTCCCTGTGATGGACTGGCATCGCGTCCAGGCTGTACCTCAGCCCCATGCCCTGTAATGGACTGGCATCCCATCCAGGCTGAACCCTCTGCCCTGTGATGGACGGGCATCCCATCTAAGCTGTACCCCAGCCCAGTGCCCTGTCATGGACATGCATCCCGTCCAGGGTGTCCCCCAGCCCTGTGCGCTGTGATGGACTGGCATCCCATCCAGGGTGTACCCTGTGCCCTGTGATGCACTGGCATCCCGTCCAGGGTGTCCCCCAGCCCTGTGCCCTGTGATGGACTGGCATCCCGTCCAGGGTGTCACCCAGCCCTGTGCCCTGCGATGGACAGGCATCCCGTCCAGGCTGTACCCCAGCCCTGTGCCCTGCGATGGACTGGCATCCCATCCAGGCTGTACCCCAGCCCTGTGCCCTGCGATGGACTGGCCTCCCATCCAGGGTGTCCCCCAGCCCCGTGCCCTGCGATGGACCGGAATCCCATCCAGGCTGTCCCCCAGCCTCGTGCCCTGCGATGGACCGGAATCCCATCCAGGCTGTCCCTCAGCCCTGTGACCTGCGATGGACTGGCATCCCATCCAGGCTGTACCCTGTGCCTTGCGATGGACTGGCATCGCATCCAGGCTGTACCCCAGCCCTGTGCCCTGTGATGGACTGGCATCCCGTGCAGGGTGTCCCACAGCCCTGTGCCCTGCGATGGACTGGCCTCCCGTCCAGGGTGTCCCACAGCCCTGTGCCTTGCGATGTATTGGCATCCCGTCCAGGATGTATCCCAGCCCTCTGCCCTGCGATGGACTGGCATCCCATCCAGGGTGTCCCCCAGCCCCGTGCCCTGTGATGGACTGGCATTCCATCCAGGCTGTACCCTGTGCCCTGTGATGCACTGGCATCCCGTCCAGGGTGTCCCCCAGCCCCGTGCCCTGTGATGGACTGGAAACCCGTCCAGGGAGTCTCCCAGCCCTGTGCCCTGCGATGGACAGGCATCCCGTCCAGGCTGTACCTCAGCCCTGTGCCCTGCGATGGACTGGCATCCCGTGCAGGGTGTCCCACAGCCCAGTGCCCTGCGATGGACTGGCATCCCATCCAGGTTGTACCCCAGCCCTGTGCCCTGTGATGGACTGGCATCCCGTGCAGGGTGTCCCACAGCCCTGTGCCCTGCGATGGACTGGCATCCCATCAAGGCTGTACCCCAGCCCAGTGCCCTGCGATGGACTGGCATCCCGTCCAGGGTGTCCCTCAGCCCTGTGCCCTGCGATGGACTGGCATCCCATCAAGGCTGTACCCCAGCCCAGTGCCCTGCGATGGACTGGCATCCCGTCCAGGGTGTCCCTCAGCCCTGTGCCCTGCAATGGACTGGCATCCCTTCCAGGCTGTACCCTGTGCCCTGTGATGGACTGGCATCCCGTCCAGTATGTCCCCCAGCCCCGCGCCCTGCGATGGACTGGCATCCCGTCCAGGGTGTACCCTGTGCCTTGCGATGGACTGGTATCCCGTCCAGGCTGTAACCCAGCCCTGTGCCCTGCGATGCACTGGCATCCCTTCCAGGCTGTACCCTGTGCCCTGTGATGGACTGGCATCCCGTCCAGGGTGTCCCCTAACCCCGCGCCCTGTGATGGACTGGCATCCCATCCAGGGTGTCCCCCAGCCCTGTGCCATGCGATGGACTGGCATCCCATCCAGGCTGTTCCCAGTGCCCTGTGATGGACTGGCATCCCGTCCAGGCTGTACCCCAGCCCTGTGCCCTGTGATAGACTGGCATCCCATGCAGGGTGTCCCACAGCCCTGTGCCCTGCGATGGACTGGCATCCCATCCAGGTTGTACCCCAGCCCTGTGCCCTGTGATGGACTGGCATCCCGTCCAGGGTGTCCCTCTGCCCTGTGCCCTGTGATGGACTTGCATTCCATCCAGGCTGTACCCCAGCCCTGTGATGGACTGGCATCCCGTCCAGGGTGTCCCCCAGCCCCGCGCCCTGTGATGGACTGTCATCCTGTCCAGGCTGTACCCCAGCCCTGTGCCCTGCGATGGACTGGTATCCCATCCAGGCTGTTCCCAGTTCCCTGTGATGGACTGGCATCGCGTCCAGGCTGTACCTCAGCCCCATGCCCTGTAATGGACTGGCATCCCATCCAGGCTGAACCCTCTGCCCTGTGATGGACGGGCATCCCATCTAAGCTGTACCCCAGCCCAGTGCCCTGTCATGGACATGCATCCCGTCCAGGGTGTCCCCCAGCCCTGTGCGCTGTGATGGACTGGCATCCCATCCAGGGTGTACCCTGTGCCCTGTGATGCACTGGCATCCCGTCCAGGGTGTCCCCCAGCCCTGTGCCCTGTGATGGACTGGCATCCCGTCCAGGGTGTCACCCAGCCCTGTGCCCTGCGATGGACAGGCATCCCGTCCAGGCTGTACCCCAGCCCTGTGCCCTGCGATGGACTGGCATCCTGTCCAGGCTGTACCCTGTGCCTTGCGATGGACTGGTATCCCGTCCAGGGTGTCCCCCAGCCCCGTGCCCTGCGATGGACCGGAATCCCATCCAGGCTGTCCCTCAGCCCTGTGCCCTGTGATGGACTTGCATTCCATCCAGGCTGTACCCCAGCCCTGTGCCCTGTGATGGACTGGCATCCCGTGCAGGGTGTCCCACATCCCTGTGCCCTGCGATGGACTGGCCTCCCGTCCAGGGTGTCCCCAAGCCCCGTGCCCTGCAAAGGACCGGAATCCCATCCAGGCTGTCCCTCAGCCCTGTGCCCTGCGATGGACTGGCATCCCATCCAGGCTGTACCCTGTGCCTTGCGATGGACTGGTATCCCGTCCAGGCTGTAACCCAGCCCTGTGCCCTGCGATGCACTGGCATCCCTTCCAGGCTGTACCCTGTGCCCTGTGATGGACTGGCATCCCGTCCAGGGTGTCCCCTAACCCCGCGCCCTGTGATGGACTGGCATCCTGTCCAGGCTGTACCCCAGACCTGTGCCCTGCGATGGACTGGCATCCCATCCAGGGTGTCCCCCAGCCCTGTACCCTGTGACGGACTGGCATCCCATCCAGGGTGTCCCCCAGCCCTGTGCCATGCGATGGACTGGCATCCCATCCAGGGTGTCCCCCAGCCCTGTGCCCTGCGATGGACTGGCATCCCATCCAGGCTGTACCCCAGCCCTGTGCCCAGTGATGGACTGGCATCCCATCCAGGTTGTTACCCAGCACCGTGCCCTGCGATGGACTGGCATCCCGTCCAGGTTGTACCCCAGCACCCTGCCCTGCGATAGACTGGCATCCCGTCCAGGGTGTCCCTCAGCCCTGTGCCCTGCGATGGACTGGCATCCCTTCCAGGCTGTACCCTGTGCCCTCTGATGGACTGGCATCCCGTCCAGGGTGTCCCCCAACCCCGCGCCCTGTGATAGACTGGCATCCTGTCCAGGCTGTACCCCAGACCTGTGCCCTGCGATGGACTGGCATCCCATCCAGGCTGTTCCCAGTGCCCTGTGATGGACTGGCATCCCGTCCAGGCTGTACCCCAGCCCTGTGCCCTGTGATAGACTGGCATCCCGTGCAGGGTGTCCCACAGCCCTGTGCCCTGCGATGGAATGGCATCCCATCCAGGTTGTACCCCAGCCCTGTGCCCTGTGATGGACTGGCATCCCGTGCAGGGTGTCCCACAGCCCTGTGCCCTGCGATGGACTGGCATCCCATCAAGGCTGTACCCCAGCCCAGTGCCCTGCGATGAACTGGCATCCCGTCCAGGGTGTCCCTCAGCCCTGTGCCCTGCAATGGACTGGCATCCCTTCCAGGCTGTACCCTGTGCCCTGTGATGGACTGGCATCCCGTCCAGGGTGTCCCCCAGCCCCGCGCCCTGTGATGGACTGTCATCCTGTCCAGGCTGTACCCCAGCCCTGTGCCCTGCGATGGACTGGTATCCCATCCAGGCTGTTCCCAGTGCCCTGTGATGGACTGGCATCGCGTCCAGGCTGTACCTCAGCCCCATGCCCTGTAATAGACTGGCTTCCCATCCAGGCTGAACCCTCTGCCCTGTGATGGACGGGCATCCCATCTAAGCTGTACCCGAGCCCAGTGCCCTGTCATGGACATGCATCCCGTCCAGGGTGTCCCCCAGCCCTGTGCGCTGTGATGGACTGGCATCCCATCCAGGGTGTACCCCAGCCCCGTGCCCTGTGATGGACTGGCAACCCATCCAGGGAGTCCCCCAGCCCTGTGCCCTGCGATGGACAGGCATCCCGTCCAGGCTGTACCTCAGCCCTGTGCCCTGCGATGGACTGGCATCCTGTCCAGGCTGTACCCCAGACCTCTGCCCTGCGATGGACTGGCATCCCATCCAGGGTGTCCCCCAGCCCTGTACCCTGTGATGGACTGGCATCCCATCCAGGGTGTCCCCCAGCCCTGTGCCATGCGATGGACTGGCATCCCATCCAGGGTGTCCCCCAGCCCTGTGCCCTGCGATGGACTGGCATCCAATCCAGGCTGTACCCCAGCCCTGTGCCCTGTGATGGACTGGCATCCCATCCAGGTTGTTACCCAGCACCGTGCCCTGCGATGGACTGGCATCCCGTCCAGGTTGTACCCCAGCACCCTGCCCTGCGATTGACTGGCATCCCGTCCAGGGTGTCCCTCAGCCGTGAGCCCTGCGATGGACTGGCATCCCTTCCAGGCTGTACCCTGTGCCCTCTGATGGACTGGCATCCCGTCCAGGGTGTCCCCCAACCCCGCGCCCTGTGATGGACTGGCATCCTGTCCAGGCTGTACCCCAGACCTGTGCCCTGCGATGGACTGGCATCCCATCCAGGCTGTTCCCAGTGCCCTGTGATGGACTGGCATCCCGTCCAGGCTGTACCCCAGCCCTGTGCCCTGTGATAGACTGGCATCCCGTGCAGGGTGTCCCACAGCCCAGTGCCCTGCGATGGACTGGCATCCCATCCAGGTTGTACCCCTGCCCTGTGCCCTGTGATGGACTGGCATCCCGTGCAGGGTGTCCCACAGCCCTGTGCCCTGCGATGGACAGGCATCCCATCAAGGCTGTACCCCAGCCCAGTGCCCTGCGATGGACTGGCATCCCGTCCAGGGTGTCCCTCAGCCCTCTGCCCTGCAATGGACTGGCATCCCTTCCAGGCTGTACCCTGTGCCCTGTGATGGACTGGCATCCCGTCCAGGATGTCCCCCAGCCCCGCGCCCTGTGATGGACTGTCATCCTGTCCAGGCTGTACCCCAGCCCTGTGCCCTGCGATGGACTGGTATCCCATCCAGGCTTTTCCCAGTGCCCTGTGATGGACTGGCATCGCGTCCAGGCTGTACCTCAGCCCCATGCCCTGTAATGGACTGGCATCCCATCCAGGCTGAACCCACTGCCCTGTGATGGACGGGCATCCCATCTAAGCTGTACCCCAGCCCAGTGCCCTGTCATGGACATGCATCCCGTCCAGGGTGTCCCCCAGCCCTGTGCGCTGTGATGGACTGGCATCCCATCCAGGGTGTACCCCAGCCCCGTGCCCTATGATGGACTGGCAACCCGTCCAGGGAGTCCCCCAGCCCTGTGCCCTGCGATGGACAGGCATCCCGTCCAGGCTGTACCTCAGCCCTGTGCCCTGCGATGGACTGGCATCTCATCCAGGCTGTACCCCAGCCCTGTGCCATGTGATGGACTGTCATCCCGTGTAGGGTGTCCCACAGCCCTGTGCCTTGCGATGGATTGGCATCCCGTCCAGGATGTATCCCAGCCCTCTGCCCTGCGATGGACTGGCATCCCATCCAGGATGTCCCCCAGCCCCGTGCCCTGTGATGGACTGGCATTCCATCCAGGCTGTACCCTGTGCCCTGTGATGCACTGGCATCCCGTCCAGGGTGTCCCCCAGCCCTGTGCCCTGTGATGGACTGGCATCCCGTCCAGGGTGTCACCCAGCCCTGTGCCCTGCCATGGACAGGCATCCCGTCCAGGCTGTACCCCAGCCCTGTGCCCTGCGATGGACTGGCCTCCGATCCAGGGTGTCCCCCAGCCCCGTGCCCTGCGATGGACCGGAATCCCATCCAGGCTGTCCCCCAGCCCCGTGCCCTGCGATGGACCGGAATCCCATCCAGGCTGTCCCTCAGCCCTGTGCCCTGCGATGGACTGGCATCCCATCCAGGCTGTACCCTGTGCCTTGCGATGGACTGGCATCGCATCCAGGCTGTACCCCAGCCCTGTGCCCTGTGATGGACTGGCATCCCGTGCAGGGTGTCCCACAGCCCTGTGCCCTGCGATGGACTGGCCTCCCGTCCAGGGTGTCCCACAGCCCTGTGCCTTGCGATGTATTGGCATCCCGTCCAGGATGTATCCCAGCCCTCTGCCCTGCGATGGACTGGCATCCCATCCAGGGTGTCCCCCAGCCCCGTGCCCTGTGATGGACTGGCATTCCATCCAGGCTGTACCCTGTGCCCTGTGATGCACTGGCATCCCGTCCAGGGTGTCCCCCAGCCCCGTGCCCTGTGATGGACTGGAAACCCGTCCAGGGAGTCTCCCAGCCCTGTGCCCAGCGATGGACAGGCATCCCGTCCAGGCTGTACCTCAGCCCTGTGCCCTGCGATGGACTGGCATCCCGTGCAGGGTGTCCCACAGCCCAGTGCCCTGCGATGGACTGGCATCCCATCCAGGTTGTACCCCAGCCCTGTGCCCTGTGATGGACTGGCATCCCGTGCAGGGTGTCCCACAGCCCTGTGCCCTGCGATGGACTGGCATCCCATCAAGGCTGTACCCCAGCCCAGTGCCCTGCGATGGACTGGCATCCCGTCCAGGGTGTCCCTCAGCCCTGTGCCCTGCGATGGACGGGCATCCCATCTAAGCTGTACCCCAGCCCAGTGCCCTGTCATGGACATGCATCCCGTCCAGGGTGTCCCCCAGCCCTGTGCGCTGTGATGGACTGGCATCCCATCCAGGGAGTCCCCCAGCCCTGTGCCCTGCGATGGACAGGCATCCCGTCCAGGCTGTACCTCAGCCCTGTGCCCTGCGATGGACTGGCATCCTGTCCAGGCTGTACCCCAGACCTCTGCCCTGCGATGGACTGGCATCCCATCCAGGGTGTCCCCCAGCCCTCTACCCTGTGATGGACTGGCATCCCATCCAGGGTGTCCCCCAGCCCTGTGCCATGCGATGGACTGGCATCCCATCCAGGGTGTCCCCCAGCCCTGTGCCCTGCGATGGACTGGCATCCAATCCAGGCTGTACCCCAGCCCTGTGCCCTGTGATGGACTGGCATCCCATCCAGGTTGTTACCCAGCACCGTGCCCTGCGATGGACTGGCATCCCGTCCAGGTTGTACCCCAGCACCCTGCCCTGCGATTGACTGGCATCCCGTCCAGGGTGTCCCTCAGCCCTGAGCCCTGCGATGGACTGGCATCCCTTCCAGGCTGTACCCTGTGCCCTCTGATGGACTGGCATCCCGTCCAGGGTGTCCCCCAACCCCGCGCCCTGTGATGGACTGGCATCCTGTCCAGGCTGTACCCCAGACCTGTGCCCTGCGATGGACTGGCATCCCATCCAGGCTGTTCCCAGTGCCCTGTGATGGACTGGCATCCCGTCCAGGCTGTACCCCAGCCCTGTGCCCTGTGATAGACTGGCATCCCGTGCAGGGTGTCCCACAGCCCAGTGCCCTGCGATGGACTGGCATCCCATCCAGGTTGTACCCCTGCCCTGTGCCCTGTGATGGACTGGCATCCCGTGCAGGGTGTCCCACAGCCCTGTGCCCTGCGATGGACTGGCATCCCATCAAGGCTGTACCCCAGCCCAGTGCCCTGCGATGGACTGGCATCCCGTTCAGGGTGTCCCTCAGCCCTCTGCCCTGCAATGGACTGGCATCCCTTCCAGGCTGTACCCTGTGCCCTGTGATGGACTGGCATCCCGTCCAGGATGTCCCCCAGCCCCGCGCCCTGTGATGGACTGTCATCCTGTCCAGGCTGTACCCCAGCCCTGTGCCCTGCGATGGACTGGTATCCCATCCAGGCTTTTCCCAGTGCCCTGTGATGGACTGGCATCGCGTCCAGGCTGTACCTCAGCCCCATGCCCTGTAATGGACTGGCATCCCATCCAGGCTGAACCCTCTGCCCTGTGATGGACGGGCATCCCATCTAAGCTGTACCCCAGCCCAGTGCCCTGTCATGGACATGCATCCCGTCCAGGGTGTCCCCCAGCCCTGTGCGCTGTGATGGACTGGCATCCCATCCAGGGTGTACCCCAGCCCCGTGCCCTATGATGGACTGGCAACCCGTCCAGGGAGTCCCCCAGCCCTGTGCCCTGCGATGGACAGGCATCCCGTCCAGGCTGTACCTCAGCCCTGTGCCCTGCGATGGACTGGCATCTCATCCAGGCTGTACCCCAGCCCTGTGCCATGTGATGGACTGGCATCCCGTGTAGGGTGTCCCACAGCCCTGTGCCTTGCGATGGATTGGCATCCCGTCCAGGATGTATCCCAGCCCTCTGCCCTGCGATGGACTGGCATCCCATCCAGGGTGTCCCCCAGCCCCGTGCCCTGTGATGGACTGGCATTCCATCCAGGCTGTACCCTGTGCCCTGTGATGCACTGGCATCCCGTCCAGGGTGTCCCCCAGCCCTGTGCCCTGTGATGGACTGGCATCCCGTCCAGGGTGTCACCCAGCCCTGTGCCCTGCCATGGACAGGCATCCCGTCCAGGCTGTACCCCAGCCCTGTGCCCTGCGATGGACTGGCATCCCATCCAGGCTGTACCCCAGCCCTGTGCCCTGCGATGGACTGGCCTCCGATCCAGGGTGTCCCCCAGCCCCGTGCCCTGCGATGGACCGGAATCCCATCCAGGCTGTCCCCCAGCCCCGTGCCCTGCGATGGACCGGAATCCCATCCAGGCTGTCCCTCAGCCCTGTGCCCTGCGATGGACTGGCATCCCATCCAGGCTGTACCCTGTGCCTTGCGATGGACTGGCATCGCATCCAGGCTGTACCCCAGCCCTGTGCCCTGTGATGGACTGGCATCCCGTGCAGGGTGTCCCACAGCCCTGTGCCCTGCGATGGACTGGCCTCCCGTCCAGGGTGTCCCACAGCCCTGTGCCTTGCGATGTATTGGCATCCCGTCCAGGATGTATCCCAGCCCTCTGCCCTGCGATGGACTGGCATCCCATCCAGGGTGTCCCCCAGCCCCGTGCCCTGTGATGGACTGGCATTCCATCCAGGCTGTACCCTGTGCCCTGTGATGCACTGGCATCCCGTCCAGGGTGTCCCCCAGCCCCGTGCCCTGTGATGGACTGGAAACCCGTCCAGGGAGTCTCCCAGCCCTGTGCCCAGCGATGGACAGGCATCCCGTCCAGGCTGTACCTCAGCCCTGTGCCCTGCGATGGACTGGCATCCCGTGCAGGGTGTCCCACAGCCCAGTGCCATGCGATGGACTGGCATCCCATCCAGGTTGTACCCCAGCCCTGTGCCCTGTGATGGACTGGCATCCCGTGCAGGGTGTCCCACAGCCCTGTGCCCTGCGATGGACTGGCATCCCATCAAGGCTGTACCCCAGCCCAGTGCCCTGCGATGGACTGGCATCCCGTCCAGGGTGTCCCTCAGCCCTGTGCCCTGCGATGGACGGGCATCCCATCTAAGCTGTACCCCAGCCCAGTGCCCTGTCATGGACATGCATCCCGTCCAGGGTGTCCCCCAGCCCTGTGCGCTGTGATGGACTGGCATCCCATCCAGGGAGTCCCCCAGCCCTGTGCCCTGCGATGGACAGGCATCCCGTCCAGGCTGTACCTCAGCCCTGTGCCCTGCGATGGACTGGCATCCTGTCCAGGCTGTACCCCAGACCTCTGCCCTGCGATGGACTGGCATCCCATCCAGGGTGTCCCCCAGCCCTCTACCCTGTGATGGACTGGCATCCCATCCAGGGTGTCCCCCAGCCCTGTGCCATGCGATGGACTGGCATCCCATCCAGGGTGTCCCCCAGCCCTGTGCCCTGCGATGGACTGGCATCCAATCCAGGCTGTACCCCAGCCCTGTGCCCTGTGATGGACTGGCATCCCATCCAGGTTGTTACCCAGCACCGTGCCCTGCGATGGACTGGCATCCCGTCCAGGTTGTACCCCAGCACCCTGCCCTACGATTGACTGGAATCCCGTCCAGGGTGTCCCTCAGCCCTGAGCCCTGTGATGGACTGGCATCGCCTTCCAGGCTGTACCCTGTGCCCTCTGATGGACTGGCATCCCGTCCAGGGTGTCCCCCAACCCCGCGCCCTGTGATGGACTGGCATCCTGTCCAGGCTGTACCACAGACCTGTGCCCTGCGATGGACTGGTATCCCATCCAGGCTGTTCCCAGTGCCCTGTGATGGACTGGCATCCCGTCCAGGCTGTACCCCAGCCCTGTGCCCTGTGATAGACTGGCATCCCGTGCAGGGTGTCCCACAGCCCAGTGCCCTGCGATGGACTGGCATCCCATTCAGGTTGTACCCCAGCCCTGTGCCCTGTGATGGACTGGCATCCCGTGCAGGGTGTCCCACAGCCCTGTGCCCTGCGATGGACTGGCATCCCATCAAGGCTGTACCACAGCCCAGTGCCCTGCGATGGACTGGCATCCCGTCCAGGGTGTCCCTCAGCCCTCTGCCCTGCAATGGACTGGCATCCCTTCCAGGCTGTACCCTGTGCCCTGTGATGGACTGGCATCCCGTCCAGGATGTCCCCCAGCCCCGCGCCCTGTGATGGACTGTCATCCTGTCCAGGCTGTACCTCAGCCCTGTGCCCTGCGATGGACTGGCATCCCATCCAGGCTGTACCCCAGCCCTGTGCCATGTGATGGACTGGCATCCCGTGCAGGGTGTCCCACAGCCCTGTGCATTGCGATGGATTGGCATCCCGTCCAGGTTGTATCCCAGCCCTCTGCCCTGCGATGGACTGGCATCCCATCCAGGGTGTCCCCCAGCCCCGTGCCCTGTGATGGACTGGCATTCCATCCAGGCTGTACCCTGTGCCCTGTGATGCACTGGCATCCCGTCCAGGGTGTCCCCCAGACCTGTGCCCTGTGATGGACTGGCATCCCGTCCAGGGTGTCACCCAGCCCTGTGCCCTGCCATGGACAGGCATCCCGTCCAGGCTGTACCCCAGCCCTGTGCCCTGCGATGGACTGGCATCCCATCCAGGCTGTACCCCAGCCCTGTGCCCTGCGATGGACTGGCCTCCCATCCAGGGTGTCCCCCAGCCCCGTGCCCTGCGATGGACCGGAATCCCATCCAGGCTGTCCCCCAGCCTCGTGCCCTGCGATTGACCGGAATCCCATCCAGGCTGTCCCTCAGCCCTGTGACCTGCGATGGACTGGCATCCCATCCAGGCTGTACCCTGTGCCTTGCGATGGACTGGCATCGCATCCAGGCTGTACCCCAGCCCTGTGCCCTGTGATGGACTGGCATCCCGTGCAGGGTGTCCCACAGCCCTGTGCCCTGCGATGGACTGGCCTCCCGTCCAGGGTGTCCCACAGCCCTGTGCCTTGCGATGTATTGGCATCCCGTCCAGGATGTATCCCAGCCCTCTGCCCTGCGATGGACTGGCATCCCATCCAGGGTGTCCCCCAGCCCCGTGCCCTGTGATGGACTGGCATTCCATCCAGGCTGTACCCTGTGCCCTGTGATGCACTGGCATCCCGTCCAGGGTGTCCCCCAGCCCCGTGCCCTGTGATGGACTGGAAACCCGTCCAGGGAGTCTCCCAGCCCTGTGCCCTGCGATGGACAGGCATCCCGTCCAGGCTGTACCTCAGCCCTGTGCCCTGCGATGGACTGGCATCCCGTGCAGGGTGTCCCACAGCCCAGTGCCCTGCGATGGACTGGCATCCCATCCAGGTTGTACCCCAGCCCTGTGCCCTGTGATGGACTGGCATCCCGTGCAGGGTGTCCCACAGCCCTGTGCCCTGCGATGGACTGGCATCCCATCAAGGCTGTACCCCAGCCCAGTGCCCTGCGATGGACTGGCATCCCGTCCAGGGTGTCCCTCAGCCCTGTGCCCTGCGATGGACTGGCATCCCATCAAGGCTGTACCCCAGCCCAGTGCCCTGCGATGGACTGGCATCCCGTCCAGGGTGTCCCTCAGCCCTGTGCCCTGCAATGGACTGGCATCCCTTCCAGGCTGTACCCTGTGCCCTGTGATGGACTGGCATCCCGTCCAGTATGTCCCCCAGCCCCGCGCCCTGCGATGGACTGGCATCCCGTCCAGGGTGTACCCTGTGCCTTGCGATGGACTGGTATCCCGTCCAGGCTGTAACCCAGCCCTGTGCCCTGCGATGCACTGGCATCCCTTCCAGGCTGTACCCTGTGCCCTGTGATGGACTGGCATCCCGTCCAGGGTGTCCCCTAACCCCGCGCCCTGTGATGGACTGGCATCCTGTCCAGGCTGTACCCCAGACCTGTGCCCTGCGATGGACTGGCATCCCATCCAGGGTGTCCCCAAGCCCTGTACCCTGTGATGGACTGGCATCCCATCCAGGGTGTCCCCCAGCCCTGTGCCATGCGATGGACTGGCATCCCATCCAGGCTGTTCCCAGTGCCCTGTGATGGACTGGCATCCCGTCCAGGCTGTACCCCAGCCCTGTGCCCTGTGATAGACTGGCATCCCATGCAGGGTGTCCCACAGCCCTGTGCCCTGCGATGGACTGGCATCCCATCCAGGTTGTACCCCAGCCCTGTGCCCTGCGATGGACTGGTATCCCATCCAGGCTGTTCCCAGTTCCCTGTGATGGACTGGCATCGCGTCCAGGCTGTACCTCAGCCCCATGCCCTGTAATGGACTGGCATCCCATCCAGGCTGAACCCTCTGCCCTGTGATGGACGGGCATCCCATCTAAGCTGTACCCCAGCCCAGTGCCCTGTCATGGACATGCATCCCGTCCAGGGTGTCCCCCAGCCCTGTGCGCTGTGATGGACTGGCATCCCATCCAGGGTGTACCCTGTGCCCTGTGATGCACTGGCATCCCGTCCAGGGTGTCCCCCAGCCCTGTGCCCTGTGATGGACTGGCATCCCGTCCAGGGTGTCACCCAGCCCTGTGCCCTGCGATGGACAGGCATCCCGTCCAGGCTGTACCCCAGCCCTGTGCCCTGCGATGGACTGGCATCCCATCCAGGCTGTACCCCAGCCCTGTGCCCTGCGATGGACTGGCCTCCCATCCAGGGTGTCCCCCAGCCCCGTGCCCTGCGATGGACCGGAATCCCATCCAGGCTGTCCCCCAGCCTCGTGCCCTGCGATGGACCGGAATCCCATCCAGGCTGTCCCTCAGCCCTGTGACCTGCGATGGACTGGCATCCCATCCAGGCTGTACCCTGTGCCTTGCGATGGACTGGCATCGCATCCAGGCTGTACCCCAGCCCTGTGCTCTGTGATGGACTGGCATCCCGTGCAGGGTGTCCCACAGCCCTGTGCCCTGCGATGGACTGGCCTCCCGTCCAGGGTGTCCCACAGCCCTGTGCCTTGCGATGTATTGGCATCCCGTCCAGGATGTATCCCAGCCCTCTGCCCTGCGATGGACTGGCATCCCATCCAGGGTGTCCCCCAGCCCCGTGCCCTGTGATGGACTGGCATTCCATCCAGGCTGTACCCTGTGCCCTGTGATGCACTGGCATCCCGTCCAGGGTGTCCCCCAGCCCCGTGCCCTGTGATGGACTGGAAACCCGTCCAGGGAGTCTCCCAGCCCTGTGCCCTGCGATGGACAGGCATCCCGTCCAGGCTGTACCTCAGCCCTGTGCCCTGCGATGGACTGGCATCCCGTGCAGGGTGTCCCACAGCCCAGTGCCCTGCGATGGACTGGCATCCCATCCAGGTTGTACCCCAGCCCTGTGCCCTGTGATGGACTGGCATCCCGTGCAGGGTGTCCCACAGCCCTGTGCCCTGCGATGGACTGGCATCCCATCAAGGCTGTACCCCAGCCCAGTGCCCTGCGATGGACTGGCATCCCGTCCAGGGTGTCCCTCAGCCCTGTGCCCTGCGATGGACTGGCATCCCATCAAGGCTGTACCCCAGCCCAGTGCCCTGCGATGGACTGGCATCCCGTCCAGGGTGTCCCTCAGCCCTGTGCCCTGCAATGGACTGGCATCCCTTCCAGGCTGTACCCTGTGCCCTGTGATGGACTGGCATCCCGTCCAGTATGTCCCCCAGCCCCGCGCCCTGCGATGGACTGGCATCCCGTCCAGGGTGTACCCTGTGCCTTGCGATGGACTGGTATCCCGTCCAGGCTGTAACCCAGCCCTGTGCCCTGCGATGCACTGGCATCCCTTCCAGGCAGTACCCTGTGCCCTGTGATGGACTGGCATCCCGTCCAGGGTGTCCCCTAACCCCGCGCCCTGTGATGGACTGGCATCCTGTCCAGGCTGTACCCCAGACCTGTGCCCTGCGATGGACTGGCATCCCATCCAGGGTGTCCCCAAGCCCTGTACCCTGTGATGGACTGGCATCCCATCCAGGGTGTCCCCCAGCCCTGTGCCATGCGATGGACTGGCATCCCATCCAGGCTGTTCCCAGTGCCCTGTGATGGACTGGCATCCCGTCCAGGCTGTACCCCAGCCCTGTGCCCTGTGATAGACTGGCATCCCATGCAGGGTGTCCCACAGCCCTGTGCCCTGCGATGGACTGGCATCCCATCCAGGTTGTACCCCAGCCCTGTGCCCTGTGATGGACTGGCATCCCGTCCAGGGTGTCCCTCTGCCCTGTGCCCTGTGATGGACTTGCATTCCATCCAGGCTGTACCCCAGCCCTGTGATGGACTGGCATCCCGTCCAGGGTGTCCCCCAGCCCCGCGCCCTGTGATGGACTGTCATCCTGTCCAGGCTGTACCCCAGCCCTGTGCCCTGCGATGGACTGGTATCCCATCCAGGCTGTTCCCAGTTCCCTGTGATGGACTGGCATCGCGTCCAGGCTGTACCTCAGCCCCATGCCCTGTAATGGACTGGCATCCCATCCAGGCTGAACCCTCTGCCCTGTGATGGACGGGCATCCCATCTAAGCTGTACCCCAGCCCAGTGCCCTGTCATGGACATGCATCCCGTCCAGGGTGTCCCCCAGCCCTGTGCGCTGTGATGGACTGGCATCCCATCCAGGGTGTACCCTGTGCCCTGTGATGCACTGGCATCCCGTCCAGGGTGTCCCCCAGCCCTGTGCCCTGTGATGGACTGGCATCCCGTCCAGGGTGTCACCCAGCCCTGTGCCCTGCGATGGACAGGCATCCCGTCCAGGCTGTACCCCAGCCCTGTGCCCTGCGATGGACTGGCATCCTGTCCAGGCTGTACCCTGTGCCTTGCGATGGACTGGTATCCCGTCCAGGGTGTCCCCCAGCCCCGTGCCCTGCGATGGACCGGAATCCCATCCAGGCTGTCCCTCAGCCCTGTGCCCTGTGATGGACTTGCATTCCATCCAGGCTGTACCCCAGCCCTGTGCCCTGTGATGGACTGGCATCCCGTGCAGGGTGTCCCACATCCCTGTGCCCTGCGATGGACTGGCCTCCCGTCCAGGGTGTCCCCAAGCCCCGTGCCCTGCAAAGGACCGGAATCCCATCCAGGCTGTCCCTCAGCCCTGTGCCCTGCGATGGACTGGCATCCCATCCAGGCTGTACCCTGTGCCTTGCGATGGACTGGTATCCCGTCCAGGCTGTAACCCAGCCCTGTGCCCTGCGATGCACTGGCATCCCTTCCAGGCTGTACCCTGTGCCCTGTGATGGACTGGCATCCCGTCCAGGGTGTCCCCTAACCCCGCGCCCTGTGATGGACTGGCATCCTGTCCAGGCTGTACCCCAGACCT
This sequence comes from Brienomyrus brachyistius, assembly GCF_023856365.1. Classification (NCBI taxonomy): domain Eukaryota; kingdom Metazoa; phylum Chordata; class Actinopteri; order Osteoglossiformes; family Mormyridae; genus Brienomyrus; species Brienomyrus brachyistius. The sequence continues at coordinate 100,459 of NW_026042490.1, read as the reverse complement.
GTGCCCTGCGATGGACTGGCATCCCATCCAGGGTGTCCCCCAGCCCTGTACCCTGTGACGGACTGGCATCCCATCCAGGGTGTCCCCCAGCCCTGTGCCATGCGATGGACTGGCATCCCATCCAGGGTGTCCCCCAGCCCTGTGCCCTGCGATGGACTGGCATCCCATCCAGGCTGTACCCCAGCCCTGTGCCCAGTGATGGACTGGCATCCCATCCAGGTTGTTACCCAGCACCGTGCCCTGCGATGGACTGGCATCCCGTCCAGGTTGTACCCCAGCACCCTGCCCTGCGATAGACTGGCATCCCGTCCAGGGTGTCCCTCAGCCCTGTGCCCTGCGATGGACTGGCATCCCTTCCAGGCTGTACCCTGTGCCCTCTGATGGACTGGCATCCCGTCCAGGGTGTCCCCCAACCCCGCGCCCTGTGATAGACTGGCATCCTGTCCAGGCTGTACCCCAGACCTGTGCCCTGCGATGGACTGGCATCCCATCCAGGCTGTTCCCAGTGCCCTGTGATGGACTGGCATCCCGTCCAGGCTGTACCCCAGCCCTGTGCCCTGTGATAGACTGGCATCCCGTGCAGGGTGTCCCACAGCCCTGTGCCCTGCGATGGAATGGCATCCCATCCAGGTTGTACCCCAGCCCTGTGCCCTGTGATGGACTGGCATCCCGTGCAGGGTGTCCCACAGCCCTGTGCCCTGCGATGGACTGGCATCCCATCAAGGCTGTACCCCAGCCCAGTGCCCTGCGATGAACTGGCATCCCGTCCAGGGTGTCCCTCAGCCCTGTGCCCTGCAATGGACTGGCATCCCTTCCAGGCTGTACCCTGTGCCCTGTGATGGACTGGCATCCCGTCCAGGGTGTCCCCCAGCCCCGCGCCCTGTGATGGACTGTCATCCTGTCCAGGCTGTACCCCAGCCCTGTGCCCTGCGATGGACTGGTATCCCATCCAGGCTGTTCCCAGTGCCCTGTGATGGACTGGCATCGCGTCCAGGCTGTACCTCAGCCCCATGCCCTGTAATAGACTGGCTTCCCATCCAGGCTGAACCCTCTGCCCTGTGATGGACGGGCATCCCATCTAAGCTGTACCCGAGCCCAGTGCCCTGTCATGGACATGCATCCCGTCCAGGGTGTCCCCCAGCCCTGTGCGCTGTGATGGACTGGCATCCCATCCAGGGTGTACCCCAGCCCCGTGCCCTGTGATGGACTGGCAACCCATCCAGGGAGTCCCCCAGCCCTGTGCCCTGCGATGGACAGGCATCCCGTCCAGGCTGTACCTCAGCCCTGTGCCCTGCGATGGACTGGCATCCTGTCCAGGCTGTACCCCAGACCTCTGCCCTGCGATGGACTGGCATCCCATCCAGGGTGTCCCCCAGCCCTGTACCCTGTGATGGACTGGCATCCCATCCAGGGTGTCCCCCAGCCCTGTGCCATGCGATGGACTGGCATCCCATCCAGGGTGTCCCCCAGCCCTGTGCCCTGCGATGGACTGGCATCCAATCCAGGCTGTACCCCAGCCCTGTGCCCTGTGATGGACTGGCATCCCATCCAGGTTGTTACCCAGCACCGTGCCCTGCGATGGACTGGCATCCCGTCCAGGTTGTACCCCAGCACCCTGCCCTGCGATTGACTGGCATCCCGTCCAGGGTGTCCCTCAGCCGTGAGCCCTGCGATGGACTGGCATCCCTTCCAGGCTGTACCCTGTGCCCTCTGATGGACTGGCATCCCGTCCAGGGTGTCCCCCAACCCCGCGCCCTGTGATGGACTGGCATCCTGTCCAGGCTGTACCCCAGACCTGTGCCCTGCGATGGACTGGCATCCCATCCAGGCTGTTCCCAGTGCCCTGTGATGGACTGGCATCCCGTCCAGGCTGTACCCCAGCCCTGTGCCCTGTGATAGACTGGCATCCCGTGCAGGGTGTCCCACAGCCCAGTGCCCTGCGATGGACTGGCATCCCATCCAGGTTGTACCCCTGCCCTGTGCCCTGTGATGGACTGGCATCCCGTGCAGGGTGTCCCACAGCCCTGTGCCCTGCGATGGACAGGCATCCCATCAAGGCTGTACCCCAGCCCAGTGCCCTGCGATGGACTGGCATCCCGTCCAGGGTGTCCCTCAGCCCTCTGCCCTGCAATGGACTGGCATCCCTTCCAGGCTGTACCCTGTGCCCTGTGATGGACTGGCATCCCGTCCAGGATGTCCCCCAGCCCCGCGCCCTGTGATGGACTGTCATCCTGTCCAGGCTGTACCCCAGCCCTGTGCCCTGCGATGGACTGGTATCCCATCCAGGCTTTTCCCAGTGCCCTGTGATGGACTGGCATCGCGTCCAGGCTGTACCTCAGCCCCATGCCCTGTAATGGACTGGCATCCCATCCAGGCTGAACCCACTGCCCTGTGATGGACGGGCATCCCATCTAAGCTGTACCCCAGCCCAGTGCCCTGTCATGGACATGCATCCCGTCCAGGGTGTCCCCCAGCCCTGTGCGCTGTGATGGACTGGCATCCCATCCAGGGTGTACCCCAGCCCCGTGCCCTATGATGGACTGGCAACCCGTCCAGGGAGTCCCCCAGCCCTGTGCCCTGCGATGGACAGGCATCCCGTCCAGGCTGTACCTCAGCCCTGTGCCCTGCGATGGACTGGCATCTCATCCAGGCTGTACCCCAGCCCTGTGCCATGTGATGGACTGTCATCCCGTGTAGGGTGTCCCACAGCCCTGTGCCTTGCGATGGATTGGCATCCCGTCCAGGATGTATCCCAGCCCTCTGCCCTGCGATGGACTGGCATCCCATCCAGGATGTCCCCCAGCCCCGTGCCCTGTGATGGACTGGCATTCCATCCAGGCTGTACCCTGTGCCCTGTGATGCACTGGCATCCCGTCCAGGGTGTCCCCCAGCCCTGTGCCCTGTGATGGACTGGCATCCCGTCCAGGGTGTCACCCAGCCCTGTGCCCTGCCATGGACAGGCATCCCGTCCAGGCTGTACCCCAGCCCTGTGCCCTGCGATGGACTGGCCTCCGATCCAGGGTGTCCCCCAGCCCCGTGCCCTGCGATGGACCGGAATCCCATCCAGGCTGTCCCCCAGCCCCGTGCCCTGCGATGGACCGGAATCCCATCCAGGCTGTCCCTCAGCCCTGTGCCCTGCGATGGACTGGCATCCCATCCAGGCTGTACCCTGTGCCTTGCGATGGACTGGCATCGCATCCAGGCTGTACCCCAGCCCTGTGCCCTGTGATGGACTGGCATCCCGTGCAGGGTGTCCCACAGCCCTGTGCCCTGCGATGGACTGGCCTCCCGTCCAGGGTGTCCCACAGCCCTGTGCCTTGCGATGTATTGGCATCCCGTCCAGGATGTATCCCAGCCCTCTGCCCTGCGATGGACTGGCATCCCATCCAGGGTGTCCCCCAGCCCCGTGCCCTGTGATGGACTGGCATTCCATCCAGGCTGTACCCTGTGCCCTGTGATGCACTGGCATCCCGTCCAGGGTGTCCCCCAGCCCCGTGCCCTGTGATGGACTGGAAACCCGTCCAGGGAGTCTCCCAGCCCTGTGCCCAGCGATGGACAGGCATCCCGTCCAGGCTGTACCTCAGCCCTGTGCCCTGCGATGGACTGGCATCCCGTGCAGGGTGTCCCACAGCCCAGTGCCCTGCGATGGACTGGCATCCCATCCAGGTTGTACCCCAGCCCTGTGCCCTGTGATGGACTGGCATCCCGTGCAGGGTGTCCCACAGCCCTGTGCCCTGCGATGGACTGGCATCCCATCAAGGCTGTACCCCAGCCCAGTGCCCTGCGATGGACTGGCATCCCGTCCAGGGTGTCCCTCAGCCCTGTGCCCTGCGATGGACGGGCATCCCATCTAAGCTGTACCCCAGCCCAGTGCCCTGTCATGGACATGCATCCCGTCCAGGGTGTCCCCCAGCCCTGTGCGCTGTGATGGACTGGCATCCCATCCAGGGAGTCCCCCAGCCCTGTGCCCTGCGATGGACAGGCATCCCGTCCAGGCTGTACCTCAGCCCTGTGCCCTGCGATGGACTGGCATCCTGTCCAGGCTGTACCCCAGACCTCTGCCCTGCGATGGACTGGCATCCCATCCAGGGTGTCCCCCAGCCCTCTACCCTGTGATGGACTGGCATCCCATCCAGGGTGTCCCCCAGCCCTGTGCCATGCGATGGACTGGCATCCCATCCAGGGTGTCCCCCAGCCCTGTGCCCTGCGATGGACTGGCATCCAATCCAGGCTGTACCCCAGCCCTGTGCCCTGTGATGGACTGGCATCCCATCCAGGTTGTTACCCAGCACCGTGCCCTGCGATGGACTGGCATCCCGTCCAGGTTGTACCCCAGCACCCTGCCCTGCGATTGACTGGCATCCCGTCCAGGGTGTCCCTCAGCCCTGAGCCCTGCGATGGACTGGCATCCCTTCCAGGCTGTACCCTGTGCCCTCTGATGGACTGGCATCCCGTCCAGGGTGTCCCCCAACCCCGCGCCCTGTGATGGACTGGCATCCTGTCCAGGCTGTACCCCAGACCTGTGCCCTGCGATGGACTGGCATCCCATCCAGGCTGTTCCCAGTGCCCTGTGATGGACTGGCATCCCGTCCAGGCTGTACCCCAGCCCTGTGCCCTGTGATAGACTGGCATCCCGTGCAGGGTGTCCCACAGCCCAGTGCCCTGCGATGGACTGGCATCCCATCCAGGTTGTACCCCTGCCCTGTGCCCTGTGATGGACTGGCATCCCGTGCAGGGTGTCCCACAGCCCTGTGCCCTGCGATGGACTGGCATCCCATCAAGGCTGTACCCCAGCCCAGTGCCCTGCGATGGACTGGCATCCCGTTCAGGGTGTCCCTCAGCCCTCTGCCCTGCAATGGACTGGCATCCCTTCCAGGCTGTACCCTGTGCCCTGTGATGGACTGGCATCCCGTCCAGGATGTCCCCCAGCCCCGCGCCCTGTGATGGACTGTCATCCTGTCCAGGCTGTACCCCAGCCCTGTGCCCTGCGATGGACTGGTATCCCATCCAGGCTTTTCCCAGTGCCCTGTGATGGACTGGCATCGCGTCCAGGCTGTACCTCAGCCCCATGCCCTGTAATGGACTGGCATCCCATCCAGGCTGAACCCTCTGCCCTGTGATGGACGGGCATCCCATCTAAGCTGTACCCCAGCCCAGTGCCCTGTCATGGACATGCATCCCGTCCAGGGTGTCCCCCAGCCCTGTGCGCTGTGATGGACTGGCATCCCATCCAGGGTGTACCCCAGCCCCGTGCCCTATGATGGACTGGCAACCCGTCCAGGGAGTCCCCCAGCCCTGTGCCCTGCGATGGACAGGCATCCCGTCCAGGCTGTACCTCAGCCCTGTGCCCTGCGATGGACTGGCATCTCATCCAGGCTGTACCCCAGCCCTGTGCCATGTGATGGACTGGCATCCCGTGTAGGGTGTCCCACAGCCCTGTGCCTTGCGATGGATTGGCATCCCGTCCAGGATGTATCCCAGCCCTCTGCCCTGCGATGGACTGGCATCCCATCCAGGGTGTCCCCCAGCCCCGTGCCCTGTGATGGACTGGCATTCCATCCAGGCTGTACCCTGTGCCCTGTGATGCACTGGCATCCCGTCCAGGGTGTCCCCCAGCCCTGTGCCCTGTGATGGACTGGCATCCCGTCCAGGGTGTCACCCAGCCCTGTGCCCTGCCATGGACAGGCATCCCGTCCAGGCTGTACCCCAGCCCTGTGCCCTGCGATGGACTGGCATCCCATCCAGGCTGTACCCCAGCCCTGTGCCCTGCGATGGACTGGCCTCCGATCCAGGGTGTCCCCCAGCCCCGTGCCCTGCGATGGACCGGAATCCCATCCAGGCTGTCCCCCAGCCCCGTGCCCTGCGATGGACCGGAATCCCATCCAGGCTGTCCCTCAGCCCTGTGCCCTGCGATGGACTGGCATCCCATCCAGGCTGTACCCTGTGCCTTGCGATGGACTGGCATCGCATCCAGGCTGTACCCCAGCCCTGTGCCCTGTGATGGACTGGCATCCCGTGCAGGGTGTCCCACAGCCCTGTGCCCTGCGATGGACTGGCCTCCCGTCCAGGGTGTCCCACAGCCCTGTGCCTTGCGATGTATTGGCATCCCGTCCAGGATGTATCCCAGCCCTCTGCCCTGCGATGGACTGGCATCCCATCCAGGGTGTCCCCCAGCCCCGTGCCCTGTGATGGACTGGCATTCCATCCAGGCTGTACCCTGTGCCCTGTGATGCACTGGCATCCCGTCCAGGGTGTCCCCCAGCCCCGTGCCCTGTGATGGACTGGAAACCCGTCCAGGGAGTCTCCCAGCCCTGTGCCCAGCGATGGACAGGCATCCCGTCCAGGCTGTACCTCAGCCCTGTGCCCTGCGATGGACTGGCATCCCGTGCAGGGTGTCCCACAGCCCAGTGCCATGCGATGGACTGGCATCCCATCCAGGTTGTACCCCAGCCCTGTGCCCTGTGATGGACTGGCATCCCGTGCAGGGTGTCCCACAGCCCTGTGCCCTGCGATGGACTGGCATCCCATCAAGGCTGTACCCCAGCCCAGTGCCCTGCGATGGACTGGCATCCCGTCCAGGGTGTCCCTCAGCCCTGTGCCCTGCGATGGACGGGCATCCCATCTAAGCTGTACCCCAGCCCAGTGCCCTGTCATGGACATGCATCCCGTCCAGGGTGTCCCCCAGCCCTGTGCGCTGTGATGGACTGGCATCCCATCCAGGGAGTCCCCCAGCCCTGTGCCCTGCGATGGACAGGCATCCCGTCCAGGCTGTACCTCAGCCCTGTGCCCTGCGATGGACTGGCATCCTGTCCAGGCTGTACCCCAGACCTCTGCCCTGCGATGGACTGGCATCCCATCCAGGGTGTCCCCCAGCCCTCTACCCTGTGATGGACTGGCATCCCATCCAGGGTGTCCCCCAGCCCTGTGCCATGCGATGGACTGGCATCCCATCCAGGGTGTCCCCCAGCCCTGTGCCCTGCGATGGACTGGCATCCAATCCAGGCTGTACCCCAGCCCTGTGCCCTGTGATGGACTGGCATCCCATCCAGGTTGTTACCCAGCACCGTGCCCTGCGATGGACTGGCATCCCGTCCAGGTTGTACCCCAGCACCCTGCCCTACGATTGACTGGAATCCCGTCCAGGGTGTCCCTCAGCCCTGAGCCCTGTGATGGACTGGCATCGCCTTCCAGGCTGTACCCTGTGCCCTCTGATGGACTGGCATCCCGTCCAGGGTGTCCCCCAACCCCGCGCCCTGTGATGGACTGGCATCCTGTCCAGGCTGTACCACAGACCTGTGCCCTGCGATGGACTGGTATCCCATCCAGGCTGTTCCCAGTGCCCTGTGATGGACTGGCATCCCGTCCAGGCTGTACCCCAGCCCTGTGCCCTGTGATAGACTGGCATCCCGTGCAGGGTGTCCCACAGCCCAGTGCCCTGCGATGGACTGGCATCCCATTCAGGTTGTACCCCAGCCCTGTGCCCTGTGATGGACTGGCATCCCGTGCAGGGTGTCCCACAGCCCTGTGCCCTGCGATGGACTGGCATCCCATCAAGGCTGTACCACAGCCCAGTGCCCTGCGATGGACTGGCATCCCGTCCAGGGTGTCCCTCAGCCCTCTGCCCTGCAATGGACTGGCATCCCTTCCAGGCTGTACCCTGTGCCCTGTGATGGACTGGCATCCCGTCCAGGATGTCCCCCAGCCCCGCGCCCTGTGATGGACTGTCATCCTGTCCAGGCTGTACCCCAGCCCTGTGCCCTGCGATGGACTGGTATCCCATCCAGGCTGTTCCCAGTGCCCTGTGATGGACTGGCATCGCGTCCAGGCTGTACCTCAGCCCCATGCCCTGTAATGGACTGGCATCCCATCCAGGCTGAACCCTCTGCCCTGTGATGGACGGGCATCTCATCTAAGCTGTACCCCAGCCCAGTGCCCTGTCATGGACATGCATCCCGTCCAGGGTGTCCCCCAGCCCTGTGCGCTGTGATGGACTGGCATCCCATCCAGGGTGTACCCCAGCCCCGTGCCCTATGATGGACTGGCAACCCGTCCAGGGAGTCCCCCAGCCCTGTGCCCTGCGATGGACAGGCATCCCGTCCAGGCTGTACCTCAGCCCTGTGCCCTGCGATGGACTGGCATCCCATCCAGGCTGTACCCCAGCCCTGTGCCATGTGATGGACTGGCATCCCGTGCAGGGTGTCCCACAGCCCTGTGCCTTGCGATGGATTGGCATCCCGTCCAGGTTGTATCCCAGCCCTCTGCCCTGCGATGGACTGGCATCCCATCCAGGGTGTCCCCCAGCCCCGTGCCCTGTGATGGACTGGCATTCCATCCAGGCTGTACCCTGTGCCCTGTGATGGACTGGCATCCCGTCCAGGATGTCCCCCAGCCCCGCGCCCTGTGATGGACTGTCATCCTGTCCAGGCTGTACCCCAGCCCTGTGCCCTGCGATGGACTGGTATCCCATCCAGGCTGTTCCCAGTGCCCTGTGATGGACTGGCATCGCGTCCAGGCTGTACCTCAGCCCCATGCCCTGTAATGGACTGGCATCCCATCCAGGCTGAACCCTCTGCCCTGTGATGGACGGGCATCTCATCTAAGCTGTACCCCAGCCCAGTGCCCTGTCATGGACATGCATCCCGTCCAGGGTGTCCCCCAGCCCTGTGCGCTGTGATGGACTGGCATCCCATCCAGGGTGTACCCCAGCCCCGTGCCCTATGATGGACTGGCAACCCGTCCAGGGAGTCCCCCAGCCCTGTGCCCTGCGATGGACAGGCATCCCGTCCAGGCTGTACCTCAGCCCTGTGCCCTGCGATGGACTGGCATCCCATCCAGGCTGTACCCCAGCCCTGTGCCATGTGATGGACTGGCATCCCGTGCAGGGTGTCCCACAGCCCTGTGCCTTGCGATGGATTGGCATCCCGTCCAGGTTGTATCCCAGCCCTCTGCCCTGCGATGGACTGGCATCCCATCCAGGGTGTCCCCCAGCCCCGTGCCCTGTGATGGACTGGCATTCCATCCAGGCTGTACCCTGTGCCCTGTGATGCACTGGCATCCCGTCCAGGGTGTCCCCCAGACCTGTGCCCTGTGATGGACTGGCATCCCGTCCAGGGTGTCACCCAGCCCTGTGCCCTGCCATGGACAGGCATCCCTTCCAGGCTGTACCCCAGCCCTGTGCCCTGCGATGGACTGGCATCCCATCCAGGCTGTACCCCAGCCCTGTGCCCTGCGATGGACTGGCCTCCCATCCAGGGTGTCCCCCAGCCCCGTGCCCTGCGATGGACCGGAATCCCATCCAGGCTGTCCCCCAGCCTCGTGCCCTGCGATGGACCGGAATCCCATCCAGGCTGTCCCTCAGCCCTGTGCCCTGCGATGGACTGGCATCCCATCCAGGCTGTACCCTGTGCCTTGCGATGGACTGGCATCGCATCCAGGCTGTACCCCAGCCCTGTGCCCTGTGATGGACTGGCATCCCGTGCAGGGTGTCCCACAGCCCTGTGCCCTGCGATGGACTGGCCTCCCGTCCAGGGTGTCCCACAGCCCTGTGCCTTGCGATGTATTGGCATCCCGTCCAGGATGTATCCCAGCCCTCTGCCCTGCGATGGATTGGCATCCCATCCAGGGTGTCCCCCAGCCCCGTGCCCTGTGATGGACTGGCATTCCATCCAGGCTGTACCCTGTGCCCTGTGATGCACTGGCATCCCGTCCAGGGTGTCCCCCAGCCCCGTGCCCTGTGATGGACTGGAAACCCGTCCAGGGAGTCTCCCAGCCCTGTGCCCTGCGATGGACAGGCATCCCGTCCAGGCTGTACCTCAGCCCTGTGCCCTGCGATGGACTGGCATCCCGTGCAGGGTGTCCCACAGCCCAGTGCCCTGCGATGGACTGGCATCCCATCCAGGTTGTACCCCAGCCCTGTGCCCTGTGATGGACTGGCATCCCGTGCAGGGTGTCCCACAGCCCTGTGCCCTGCGATGGACTGGCATCCCATCAAGGCTGTACCCCAGCCCAGTGCCCTGCGATGGACTGGCATCCCGTCCAGGGTGTCCCTCAGCCCTGTGCCCTGCGATGGACTGGCATCCCATCAAGGCTGTACCCCAGCCCAGTGCCCTGCGATGGACTGGCATCCCGTCCAGGGTGTCCCTCAGCCCTGTGCCCTGCAATGGACTGGCATCCCTTCCAGGCTGTACCCTGTGCCCTGTGATGGACTGGCATCCCGTCCAGTATGTCCCCCAGCCCCGCGCCCTGCGATGGACTGGCATCCCGTCCAGGGTGTTCCCTGTGCCTTGCGATGGACTGGTATCCCGTCCAGGCTGTAACCCAGCCCTGTGCCCTGCGATGCACTGGCATCCCTTCCAGGCTGTACCCTGTGCCCTGTGATGGACTGGCATCCCGTCCAGGGTGTCCCCTAACCCCGCGCCCTGTGATGGACTGGCATCCTGTCCAGGCTGTACCCCAGACCTGTGCCCTGCGATGGACTGGCATCCCATCCAGGGTGTCCCCAAGCCCTGTACCCTGTGATGGACTGGCATCCCATCCAGGGTGTCCCCCAGCCCTTTGCCATGCGATGGACTGGCATCCCATCCAGGCTGTTCCCAGTGCCCTGTGATGGACTGGCATCCCGTCCAGGCTGTACCCCAGCCCTGTGCCCTGTGATAGACTGGCATCCCATGCAGGGTGTCCCACAGCCCTGTGCCCTGCGATGGACTGGCATCCCATCCAGGTTGTACCCCAGCCCTGTGCCCTGTGATGGACTGGCATCCCGTCCAGGGTGTCCCTCTGCCCTGTGCCCTGTGATGGACTTGCATTCCATTCAGGCTGTACCCCAGCCCTGTGATGGACTGGCATCCCGTCCAGGGTGTCCCCCAGCCCCGCGCCCTGTGATGGACTGTCATCCTGTCCAGGCTGTACCCCAGCCCTGTGCCCTGCGATGGACTGGTATCCCATCCAGGCTGTTCCCAGTTCCCTGTGATGGACTGGCATCGCGTCCAGGCTGTACCTCAGCCCCATGCCCTGTAATGGACTGGCATCCCATCCAGGCTGAACCCTCTGCCCTGTGATGGACGGGCATCCCATCTAAGCTGTACCCCAGCCCAGTGCCCTGTCATGGACATGCATCCCGTCCAGGGTGTCCCCCAGCCCTGTGCGCTGTGATGGACTGGCATCCCATCCAGGGTGTACCCTGTGCCCTGTGATGCACTGGCATCCCGTCCAGGGTGTCCCCCAGCCCTGTGCCCTGTGATGGACTGGCATCCCGTCCAGGGTGTCACCCAGCCCTGTGCCCTGCGATGGACAGGCATCCCGTCCAGGCTGTACCCCAGCCCTGTGCCCTGCGATGGACTGGCATCCCATCCAGGCTGTACCCTGTGCCTTGCGATGGACTGGTATCCCGTCCAGGGTGTCCCCCAGCCCCGTGCCCTGCGATGGACCGGAATCCCATCCAGGCTGTCCCTCAGCCCTGTGCCCTGTGATGGACTTGCATTCCATCCAGGCTGTACCCCAGCCCTGTGCCCTGTGATGGACTGGCATCCCGTGCAGGGTGTCCCACATCCCTGTGCCCTGCGATGGACTGGCCTCCCGTCCAGGGTGTCCCCAAGCCCCGTGCCCTGCAAAGGACCGGAATCCCATCCAGGCTGTCCCTCAGCCCTGTGCCCTGCGATGGACTGGCATCCCATCCAGGCTGTACCCTGTGCCTTGCGATGGACTGGTATCCCGTCCAGGCTGTAACCCAGCCCTGTGCCCTGCGATGCACTGGCATCCCTTCCAGGCTGTACCCTGTGCCCTGTGATGGACTGGCATCCCGTCCAGGGTGTCCCCTAACCCCGCGCCCTGTGATGGACTGGCATCCTGTCCAGGCTGTACCCCAGACCTGTGCCCTGAGATGGACTGGCATCCCATCCAGGGTGTCCCCCAGCCCTGTACCCTGTGACGGACTGGCATCCCATCCAGGGTGTCCCCCAGTCCTGTGCCATGCGATGGACTGGCATCCCATCCAGGGTGTCCCCCAGCCCTGTGCCCTGCGATGGACTGGCATCCCATCCAGGCTGTACCCCAGCCCTGTGCCCAGTGATGGACTGGCATCCCATCCAGGTTGTTACCCAGCACCGTGCCCTGCGATGGACTGGCATCCCGTCCAGGTTGTACCCCAGCACCCTGCCCTGCGATAGACTGGCATCCCGTCCAGGGTGTCCCTCAGCCCTGTGCCCTGCGATGGACTGGCATCCCTTCCAGGCTGTACCCTGTGCCCTCTGATGGACTGGCATCCCGTCCAGGGTGTCCCCCAACCCCGCGCCCTGTGATAGACTGGCATCCTGTCCAGGCTGTACCCCAGACCTGTGCCCTGCGATGGACTGGCATCCCATCCAGGCTGTTCCCAGTGCCCTGTGATGGACTGGCATCCCGTCCAGGCTGTACCCCAGCCCTGTGCCCTGTGATAGACTGGCATCCCGTGCAGGGTGTCCCACAGCCCTGTGCCCTGCGATGGAATGGCATCCCATCCAGGTTGTACCCCAGCCCTGTGCCCTGTGATAGACTGGCATCCCGTGCAGGGTGTCCCACAGCCCTGTGCCCTGCGATGGACTGGCATCCCATCAAGGCTGTACCCCAGCCCAGTGCCCTGCGATGAACTGGCATCCCGTCCAGGGTGTCCCTCAGCCCTGTGCCCTGCAATGGACTGGCATCCCTTCCAGGCTGTACCCTGTGCCCTGTGATGGACTGGCATCCCGTCCAGGGTGTCCCCCAGCCCCGCGCCCTGTGATGGACTGTCATCCTGTCCAGGCTGTACCCCAGCCCTGTGCCCTGCGATGGACTGGTATCCCATCCAGGCTGTTCCCAGTGCCCTGTGATGGACTGGCATCGCGTCCAGGCTGTACCTCAGCCCCATGCCCTGTAATGGACTGGCATCCCATCCAGGCTGAACCCTCTGCCCTGTGATGGACGGGCATCCCATCTAAGCTGTACCCCAGCCCAGTGCCCTGTCATGGACATGCATCCCGTCCAGGGTGTCCCCCAGCCCTGTGCGCTGTGATGGACTGGCATCCCATCCAGGGAGTCCCCCAGCCCTGTGCCCTGCGATGGACAGGCATCCCGTCCAGGCTGTACCTCAGCCCTGTGCCCTGCGATGGACTGGCATCCTGTCCAGGCTGTACCCCAGACCTCTGCCCTGCGATGGACTGGCATCCCATCCAGGGTGTCCCCCAGCCCTCTACCCTGTGATGGACTGGCATCCCATCCAGGGTGTCCCCCAGCCCTGTGCCATGCGATGGACTGGCATCCCATCCAGGGTGTCCCCCAGCCCTGTGCCCTGCGATGGACTGGCATCCAATCCAGGCTGTACCCCAGCCCTGTGCCCTGTGATGGACTGGCATCCCATCCAGGTTGTTACCCAGCACCGTGCCCTGCGATGGACTGGCATCCCGTCCAGGTTGTACCCCAGCACCCTGCCCTACGATTGACTGGCATCCCGTCCAGGGTGTCCCTCAGCCCTGAGCCCTGCGATGGACTGGCATCCCTTCCAGGCTGTACCCTGTGCCCTCTGATGGACTGGCATCCCGTCCAGGGTGTCCCCCAACCCCGCGCCCTGTGATGGACTGGCATCCTGTCCAGGCTTTACCCCAGACCTGTGCCCTGCGATGGACTGGTATCCCATCCAGGCTGTTCCCAGTGCCCTGTGATGGACTGGCATCCCGTCCAGGCTGTACCCCAGCCCTGTGCCCTGTGATAGACTGGCATCCCGTGCAGGGTGTCCCACAGCCCAGTGCCCTACGATGGACTGGCATCCCATTCAGGTTGTACCCCAGCCCTGTGCCCTGTGATGGACTGGCATCCCGTGCAGGGTGTCCCACAGCCCTGTGCCCTGCGATGGACTGGCATCCCATCAAGGCTGTACCACAGCCCAGTGCCCTGCGATGGACTGGCATCCCGTCCAGGGTGTCCCTCAGCCCTCTGCCCTGCAATGGACTGGCATCCCTTCCAGGCTGTACCCTGTGCCCTGTGATGGACTGGCATCCCGTCCAGGATGTCCCCCAGCCCCGCGCCCTGTGATGGACTGTCATCCTGTCCAGGCTGTACCCCAGCCCTGTGCCCTGCGATGGACTGGTATCCCATCCAGGCTGTTCCCAGTGCCCTGTGATGGACTGGCATCGCGTCCAGGCTGAACCCTCTGCCCTGTGATGGACTGGCATCCCATCCAGGGTGTACCCCAGCCCCGTGCCCTATGATGGACTGGCAACCCGTCCAGGGAGTCCCCCAGCCTTGTGCCCTGCGATGGACAGGCATCCCGTCCAGGCTGTACCTCAGCCCTGTGCCCTGCGATGGACTGGCATCCCATCCAGGCTGTACCCCAGCCCTGTGCCATGTGATGGACTGGCATCCCGTGCAGGGTGTCCCACAGCCCTGTGCCTTGCGATGGATTGGCATCCCGTCCAGGTTGTATCCCAGCCCTCTGCCCTGCGATGGACTGGCATCCCATCCAGGGTGTCCCCCAGCCCCGTGCCCTGTGATGGACTGGCATTCCATCCAGGCTGTACCCTGTGCCCTGTGATGCACTGGCATCCCGTCCAGGGTGTCCCCCAGACCTGTGCCCTGTGATGGACTGGCATCCCGTCCAGGGTGTCACCCAGCCCTGTGCCCTGCCATGGACAGGCATCCCGTCCAGGCTGTACCCCAGCCCTGTGCCCTGCGATGGACTGGCATCCCATCCAGGCTGTACCCCAGCCCTGTGCCCTGCGATGGACTGGCCTCCCATCCAGGGTGTCCCCCAGCCCCGTGCCCTGCGATGGACCGGAATCCCATCCAGGCTGTCCCCCAGCCTCGTGCCCTGCGATGGACCGGAATCCCATCCAGGCTGTCCCTCAGCCCTGTGACCTGCGATGGACTGGCATCCCATCCAGGCTGTACCCTGTGCCTTGCGATGGACTGGCATCGCATCCAGGCTGTACCCCAGCCCTGTGCCCTGTGATGGACTGGCATCCCGTGCAGGGTGTCCCCCAGCCCCGTGCCCTGTGATGGACTGGCATCGCATCCAGGCTGTAACCTGTGCCCTGTGATGCACTGGCATCCCGTCCAGGGTGTCCATCAGCCCTGTGCCCGATGATCGGCTGGCATCCCGGCCAGGCTGTACCCCTAGCCCTGTGCCCTGTGATGGAGTGGCATCCCATCCAGGGTGTCCCCCTGCCCTGTGCCCTGTGATGGACTGGCATCCCGTCCAGGGTGTCCCCCAGCCCCGTGCCCTGTGATGGACTGTCATCGCATCCAGGCTGTACCCTGTGCCCTGTGATGCACTGGCATCCCGTCCAGGGTGTCCATCAGACCTGTGCCCGATGATGGGCTGGCATCCCGGCCAGGCTGTAACCCTAGCCCTTTGCCCTGTGATGGAGTGGCATCCCATCCAGGGTGTCCCCCTGCCCTGTGCCCTGTGATGGACTGGCATCCCGTACAGGCTGTACCCCAACCCTGTGCCCTACGTTGGACTGGTGTCCCGTCCAGGCTGTACCCCAGCCCTGTGCCCTGCGATGTACTGGCATCCCGTCCAGGGTGTCCCCCAGCCCCGTGCCCTGTGATGGACTGGCATCCCATCCAGGCTGTACCCTGTGCCCTGTGATGCACTGGTATCCCGTCCAGGGTGTCCATCAGCCCTGTGCCCTATGATGGGCTGGCATCCCGGCCAGGGTGTCCCTCAGCCCTGTGCCCTGCGATGGACTGGCATCCCATCCAGGGTGTCCCCTAGCCCTGTGCCCTGTGATGGAGTGGCATCCCATCCAGGGTGCCCCCCAGCCCTGTGCCCTGTGATGTACTGGCATCCTGTCCAGGGTGTCCCCCTGCCCTCTGCCCTGCGATGGACAGGCATCCCGTACAGGCTGTAACCCAGCCCTGTGCCCTGCGTTGGACTGGCATCCCATCCAGGCTGTTCCCAGTGCCCTGTGTTGGACTGGCATAGCGTCCAGGCTGTACCCCAGCCCTGTGCCCTCTGATGGACTGGCATCCCATGCAGGGTGTCCCACAGCCCTGTGCCCTGCAATGGACAGGTATCCCATCCAGGTTGTTACCCAGCACCGTGCCCTTCGATGGACTGGCATCACGTCCAAGCTGTACCCCAGCCCTGTGCCCTCTGATGGACTGGCATCCCGTCCAGGGTGTCCCTCAGCCCTGTGCCCTGCAATGGACTGGCATCCCTTCCAGGCTGTACCCTGTGCCCTGTGATGGACTGGCATCCCGTCCAGGATGTCCCCCAGCCCCGCGCCCTGTGATGGACTGTCATCCTGTCCAGGCTGTACCCCAGCCCAGAGCCCTGCGATGGACTGGTATCCCATCCAGGCTGTTCCCAGTGCCCTGTGATGGACTGGCATCGCGTCCAGGCTGTACCTCAGCCCCATGCCCTGTAATGGACTGGCATCCCATCCAGGCTGAACCCTCTGCCCTGTGATGGACGGGCATCCCATCTAAGCTGTACCCCAGCCCAGTGCCCTGTCATGGACATGCATCCCGTCCAGGGTGTCCCCCAGCCCTGTGCGCTGTGATGGACTGGCATCCCATCCAGGGTGTACCCCAGCCCCGTACCCAGTGATGGACTGGCAACCCGTCCAGGGAGTCCCCCAGCCCTGTGCCCTGCGATGGACAGGCATCCCGTCCAGGCTGTACCTCAGCCCTGTGCCCTGCGATGGACTGGCATCCCATCCAGGGTGTCCCCCAGCCCCGTGCCCTGTGATGGACTGGCATTCCATCCAGGCTGTACCCTGTGCCCTGTGATGCACTGGCATCCCGTCCAGGGTGTCCCCCAGCCCCGTGCCCTGTGATGGACTGGAAACCCGTCCAGGGAGTCTCCCAGCCCTGTGCCCTGCGATGGACAGGAATCCCGTCCAGGCTGTAACTCAGCCCTGTGCCCTGCGATGGACTGGCATCCCATCCAGGCTGTACCCCAGCCCTGTGCCCTGTGATGGACTGGCATCCCGTGCAGGGTGTCCCACAGCCCTGTGCCTTGCGATGGATTGGCATCCCATCCAGGATATATCCCAGCCCTCTGCCCTGCGATGGACTGGCATCCCATCTAAGCTGTAACCCAGCCCTGTGCCCTGTCATGGACTGGCATCCCATCCAGGGTGTCCCCCAGCCCCGTGCACTGTGATGGACTTGCATTCCATCCAGGCTGTACCCTGTGCCCTGTGATGCACTGGCATCCCATGCAGGGTGTCCCACAGCCCTGTGCCCTGCGATGGACTGGCCTCCCATCCAGGGTGTCCCACAGCCCTGTGCCTTGCGATGTATTGGCATCCCGTCCAGGATGTATCCCAGCCCTCTGCCCTGCGATGGACTGGCATCCCATCCAGGGTGTCCCCCAGCCCCGTGCCCTGTGATGGACTGGCATTCCATCCAGGCTGTACCCTGTGCCCTGTGATGCACTGGCATCCCATCCAGGGTGTCCCCCAGCCCCGTGCCCTGTGATGGACTGGAAACCCGTCCAGGGAGTCTCCCAGCCCTGTGCCCTGCGATGGACAGGCATCCCGTCCAGGCTGTACCTAAGCCCTGTGCCCTGCGATGGACTGGCATCCCGTGCAGGGTGTCCCAAAGCCCAGTGCCCTGCGATGGACTGGCATCCCATCCAGGTTGTACCCCAGCCCTGTGCCCTGTGATGGACTGGCATCCCGTGCAGGGTGTCCCACAGCCCTGTGCCCTGCGATGGACTGGCATCCCATCAAGGCTGTACCCCAGCCCAGTGCCCTGCGATGGACTGGCATCCCGTCCAGGGTGTCCCTCAGCCCTGTGCCCTGCGATGGACTGGCATCCCATCAAGGCTGTACCCCAGCCCAGTGCCCTGCGATGGACTGGCATCCCGTCCAGGGTGTCCCTCAGCCCTGTGCCCTGCAATGGACTGGCATCCCTTCCAGGCTGTACCCTGTGCCCTGTGATGGACTGGCATCCCGTCCAGGATGTCCCCCAGCCCCGCGCCATGTGATGGACTGGCATCCCATCCAGGCTGTTCCCAGTGCCCTGTGATGGACTGGCATCCCGTCCAGGCTGTACCCCAGCCCTGTGCCCTGTGATAGACTGGCATACCGTGCAGGGTGTCCCACAGCCCAGTGCCCTGCGATGGACTGGCATCCCATCCAGGTTGTACCCCAGCCCTGTGCCCTGTGATGTACTGGCATCCCGTGCAGGGTGTCCCACAGCCCTGTGCCCTGCGATGGACTGGCATCCCATCAAGGCTGTACCCCAGCCCAGTGCCCTGCGATGGACTGGCATCCCGTCCAGGGTGTCCCTCATCCCTGTGCCCTGCAATGGACTGGCATCCCTTCCAGGCTGTACCCTGTGCCCTGTGATGGACTGGCATCCCGTCCAGGATGTCCCCCAGCCCCGCGCCCTGTGATGGACTGTCATCCTGTCCAGGCTGTACCCCAGCCCAGTGCCCAGTGATGGACTGGCAAACCGTCCAGGGAGTCCCCCAGCCCTGTGTCCTGCGATGGACAGGCATCCCGTCCAGGCTGTACCTCAGCCCTGTGCCCTGCGATGGACTGGCATCCCATCCAGGCTGTACCCCAGCCCTGTGCCCTGTGATGGACTGGCATCCCGTGCAGGGTGTCCCACAGCCCTGTGCCCTGCGATGGACTGGCCTCCCGTCCAGGGTGTCCCACAGCCCTGTGCCTTGCGATGGATTGGCATCCCGTCCAGGATGTATCCCAGCCCTCTGCCCTGCGATGGACTGGCATCCCATCCAGGGTGTCCCCCAGCCCCGTGCCCTGTGATGGACTGGCATTCCATCCAGGCTGTACCCTGTGCCCTGTGATGCACTGGCATCCCGTCCAGGGTGTCCCCCAGCCCCGTGCCCTGTGATGGACTGGAACCCCGTCCAGGGAGTCTCCCAGCCCTGTGCCCTGCGATGGACAGGCATCTCGTCCAGGCTGTACCTCAGCCCTGTGCCCTGCGATGGACTGGCATCCCATCCAGGCTGTACCCCAGCCCTGTGCCCTGTGATGGACTGGCATCCCGTGCAGGGTGTCCCACAGCCCTGTGCCTTGCGATGGATTGGCATCCCATCCAGGATATATCCCAGCCCTCTGCCCTGCGATGGACTGGCATCCCATCTAAGCTGTAACCCAGCCCTGTGCCCTGTCATGGACTGGCATCCCATCCAGGGTGTCCCCCAGCCCCGTGCCCTGTGATGGACTTGCATTCCATCCAGGCTGTACCCTGTGCCCTGTGATGCACTGGCATCCCGTCCAGGGTGTCCCCCAGCCCTGTGCCCTGTGATGGACTGGCATCCCGTCCAGGGTGTCACCCTGCCCTGTGCCCTGCGATGGACAGGCATCCCGTCCAGGCTGTACCCCAGCCCTGTGCCCTGCGATGGACTGGCATCCCATCCAGGCTGTACCCCAGCTCTGTGCCCTGTGATGGACTGGCATCCCGTGCAGGGTGTCCCACATCCCTGTGCCCTGCGATGGACTGGCCTCCCGTCCAGGGTGTCCCCCAGCCCTGTGCCCTGCGATGGACCGGAATCCCATCCAGGCTGTCCCTCAGCCCTGTGCCCTGCGATGGACTGGCATCCCATCCAGGCTGTACCCTGTGCCTTGCGATGGACTGGTATCCCGTCCAGGTTGTACCCCAGCACCCTGCACTGCGATGGACTGGCATCCCGTCCAGGGTGTCCCTCAGCCCTGTGCCCTGCGATGGACTGGCATCCCTTCCAGGCTGTACCCTGTGCCCTTTGATGGACTGGCATCCCGTCCAGGGTGTCCCCCAACCCCGCGCCCTGTGATGGACTGGCATCCTGTCCAGGCTGTACCCCAGACCTGTGCCCTGTGATAGACTGGCATCCCGTGCAGGGTGTCCCACAGCCCTGTGCCCTGCGATGGACTGGCATCCCATCCAGGTTGTACCCCAGCCCTGTGCACTGTGATGGACTGGCATCCCGTGCAGGTTGTACCCCAGCACCCTGCCCTGCGATGGACTGGCATCCCGTCCAGGGTGTCCCTCAGCCCTGTGCCCTGCGATGGACTGGCATCCCGTCCAGGGTGTCACCCACCCCTGTGATGGACTGGCATCCCGTCCAGGGTATCCCCCAGCCCCGCGCCCTTTGATGGACTGGCATCCTGTCCAGGCTTTACCCCAGACCTGTGCCCTGCGATGGACTGGCATCCCATCCAGGCTGTTCCCAGTGCCCTGTGATGGACTGGCATCCCGTCCAGGCTGTACCCCAGCCCTGTGCCCTGTGATAGACTGGCATCCCGTCCAGGGTGTCCCCCAGCCCCGTGCCCTGTGATGGACTGGCATCGCATCCAGGCTGTACCCTGTGCCCTGTGATGCACTGGCATCCCGTCCAGGGTGTCCATCAGCCCTGTGCCCGATGATGGGCTGGCATCCCGGCCAGGCTGTACCCCTAGCCCTGTGCCCTGTGATGGAGTGGCATCCCATCCAGGGTGTCCCCCTGCCCTGTGCCCTGTGATGGACTGGCATCCCGACCAGGCTGTACCCCAGCCCTGTGCCCTGTGATGGACTGGAATCCCATGCAGGTTGTCCCACAGCCCTGTGCCCTGCGATGGACTGGTATCCCATCTAGGTTGTTACGCAGCACCGTGCCCTGCGATGGACTGGCATCCCGTCTAGGTTGTACCCAAGCACCCTGCCCTGCGATGGACTGGCATCCCGTCCAGGGTGTCCCTCAGCCCTGTGCCCTGCGATGGACTGGCATCCCTTCCAGGCTGTACCCTGTGCCCTGTGATGGACTGGCATCCCGTCCATGGTGTCCCCCAACCCCGCGCCCTGTGATGGACTGGCATCCTGTCCAGGCTGTACCCCAGACCTGTGCCCTGCGATGTACTGGCATCCCATCCAGGCTGTTCCCAGTGCCCTGTGATGGACTGGCATCCCGTCCAGGCTGTACCCCAGCCCTGTGCCCTGTGATAGACTGGCATCCCGTGCAGGGTGTCCCACAGCCCTGTGCCCTATGATGGACTGGCCTCCCGTCCAGGGTGTCCCACAGCCGTGTGCCTTGCGATGTATTGGCATCCCGTCCAGGATGTATCCCAGCCCTCTGCCCTGCGATGGACTGGCATCCCATCCAGGGTGTCCCCCAGCCCCGTGCCCTGTGATGGACTGGCATTCCATCCATGCTGTACCCTGTGCCCTGTGATGCACTGGCATCCCGTCCAGGGTGTCCCCCAGCCCCGTGCCCTGTGATGCACTGGAAACCCGTCCAGGGAGTCTCCCAGCCCTGTGCCCTGCGATGGACAGGCATCCCGTCCAGGCTGTACCTCAGCCCTGTGCCCTGCGATGGACTGGCATCCCGTGCAGGGTGTCCCACAGCCCAGTGCCCTGCGATGGACTGGCATCCCATCCAGGTTGTACCCCAGCCCTGTGCCCTGCGATGGACTGGCATCCCGTGCAGGGTGTCCCACAGCCCTGTGCCCTGCGATGGACTGGCATCCCATCAAGGCTGTACCCCAGCCCAGTGCCCTGCGATGGACTGGCATCCCGTCCAGGGTGTCCCTCAGCCCTGTGCCCTGCGATGGACTGGCATCCCATCAAGGCTGTACCCCAGCCCAGTGCCCTGCGATGGACTGGCATCCCGTCCAGGGTGTCCCTCAGCCCTGTGCCCTGCAATGGACTGGCATCCCTTCCAGGCTGTACCCTGTGCCCTGTGATGGACTGGCATCCCGTCCAGGATGTCCCCCAGCCCCGCGCCCTGTGATGGACTGGCATCCCATCCAGGCTGTTCCCAGTGTCCTGTGATGGACTGGCATCCCGTCCAGGCTGTACCCCAGCCCTGTGCCCTGTGATAGACTGGCATCCCGTGCAGGGTGTCCCACAGCCCAGTGCCCTGCGATGGACTGGCATCCCATCCAGGTTGTACCCCAGCCCTATGCCCTGTGAAGGACTGGCATCCCGTGCATGGTGTCCCACAGCCCTGTGCCCTGCGATGGACTGGCATCCCATCAAGGCTGTACCCCAGCCCAGTGCCCTGCGATGGACTGGCATCCCGTCCAGGGTGTCCCTCAGCCCTGTGCCCTGCAATGGACTGGCATCCGTTCCAGGCTGTACCCTGTGCCCTGTGATGGACTGGCATCCCGTCCAGGATGTCCCCCAGCCCCGCGCCCTGTGATGGACTGTCATCCTGTCCAGGCTGTACCCCAGCCCAGTGCCCTGCGATGGACTGGTATCCCATCCAGGCTCTTCCCAGTGCCCTGTGATGGACTGGCATCGCGTCCAAGCTGTACCTCATCCCCATGCCCTGTAATGGACTGGCATCCCATCCAGGCTGAACCCTCTGCCCTGTGATGGACGGGCATCCCATCTAAGCTGTACCCCAGCCCAGTGCCCTGTCATGGACATGCATCCCGTCCAGGGTGTCCCCCAGCCCTGTGCGCTGTGATGGACTGGCATCCCATCCAGGGTGTACCCCAGCCCCGTGCCCAGTGATGGACTGGCAACCCGTCCAGGGAGTCCCCCAGCCCTGTTCCCTGCGATGGACAGGCATCCCGTCCAGGCTGTACCTCAGCCCTGTGCCCTGCGATGGACTGGCATCCCATCCAGGCTGTACCCCAGCCCTGTGCCCTGTGATGGACTGGCATCCCGTGCAGGGTGTCCCACAGCCCTGTGCCTTGCGATGGATTGGCATCCCGTCCAGGATGTATCCCAGCCCTCTGCCCTGCGATGGACTGGCATCCCATCCAGGGTGTCCCCCAGCCCCGTGCCCTGTGATGGACTGGCATTCCATCCAGGCTGTACCCTGTGCCCTGTGATGCACTGGCATCCCGTCCAGGGTGTCCCCCAGCCCTGTGTCCTGTGATGGACTGGCATCCCATCCAGGCTGTACCCCAGTCCTGTGCCCTGCGATGGACTGGCCTCCCGTCCAGGGTGTCCCCCAGCCCCGTGCCCTGCGATGGACCGGAATCCCATCCAGGCTGTCCCCCAGCCCCGTGCCCTGCGATGGACCGGAATCCCATCCAGGCTGTCCCTCAGCCCTGTGCCCTGCGATGGACTGGCATCCCATCCAGGCTGTACCCTGTGCCTTGCGATGGACTGGCATCGCATCCAGGCTGTACCCCAGCCCTGTGCCCTGTGATGGACTGGCATCCCGTGCAGGGTGTCCCACAGCCCTGTGCCCTGCGATGGACTGGCCTCCCGTCCAGGGTGTCCCACAGCCCTGTGCCTTGCGATGGATTGGCATCCCGTCCAGGATGTATCCCAGCCCTCTGCCCTGCGATGGACTGGCATCCCATCCAGGGTGTCCCCCAGCCCCGTGCCCTGTGATGGACTGGCATTCCATCCAGGCTGTACCCTGTGCCCTGTGATGCACTGGCATCCCGTCCAGGGTGTCCCCCAGCCCCGTGCCCTGTGATGGACTGGAAACCCGTCCAGGGAGTCTCCCAGCCCTGTGCCCTACGATGGACAGGCATCCCGTCCAGGCTGTACCTCAGCCCTGTGCCCTGCGATGGACTGGCATCCCATCCTGGCTGTACCCCAGCCCTGTGCCCTGTGATGGACTGGCATCCCGTGCAGGGTGTCCCACAGCCCTGTGCCTTGCGATGGATTGGCATCCCATCCAGGATATATCCCAGCCCTCTGCCCTGCGATGGACTGGCATCCCATCTAAGCTGTAACCCAGCCCTGTGCCCTGTCATGGACTGGCATCCCATCCAGGGTGTCCCCCAGCCCCGAGCCCTGTGATGGACTTGCATTCCATCCAGGCTGTACCCTGTGCCCTGTGATGCACTGGCATCCCGTCCAGGGTGTCCCCCAGCCCTGTGCCCTGTGATGGACTGGCATCCCGTCCAGGGTGTCACCCAGCCCTGTGCCCTGCGATGGACAGGCATCCGGTCCAGGCTGTACCCCAGCCCTGTGCCCTGCGATGGACTGGCATCCCATCCAGGCTGTACCCCAGCCCTGTGCCCTGTGATGGACTGGCATCCCGTGCAGGGTGTCCCACATCCCTGTGCCCTGCGATGGACTGGCCTCCCGTCCAGGGTGTCCCCCAGCCCTGTGCCCTGCGATGGACCGGAATCCCATCCAGGCTGTCCCTCAGCCCTGTGCCCTGCGATGGACTGGCATCCCATCCAGGCTGTACCCTGTGCCTTGCGATGGACTGGTATCCCGTCCAGGTTGTACCCCAGCACCCTGCCCTGCGATGGACTGGCATCCCGTCCAGGGTGTCCCTCAGCCCTGTGCCCTGCGATGGACTGGCATCCCTTCCAGGCTGTACCCTGTGCCCTCTGATGGACTGGCATCCCGTCCAGGGTGTCCCCCAACACCGCGCCCTGTGATGGACTGGCATCCTGTCCAGGCTGTACCCCAGACCTGTGCCCTGCGATGGACTGGCATCCCATCCAGGCTGTTCCCAGTGCCCTGTGATGGACTGGCATCCCGTCCAGGCTGTACCCAAGCCCTGTGCCCTGTGATACACTGGCATCCCGTGCAGGGTGTCCCACAGCCCTGTGCCCTGCGATGGACTGGCATCCCATCCAGGTTGTACCCCAGCCCTGTGCACTGTGATGGACTGGCATCCCGTGCAGGTTGTACCCCAGCACCCTGCCCTGCGATGGACTGGCATCCCGTCCAGGGTGTCCCTCAGCCCTGTGCCCTGCGATGGACTGGCATCCCGTCCAGGGTGTCACCCAGCCCTGTGATGGACTGGCATCCCGTCCAGAGTGTCCCCCAGCCCCCGCCCTGTGATGGACTGGCATCCTGTCCAGGCTGTACCCCAGACCTGTGCCCTGCGATGGACTGGCATCCCATCCAGGCTGTTCCCAGTGCCCTGTGATGGACTGGCATCCCGTCCAGGCTGTACCCCAGCCCTGTGCCCTGTGATAGACTGGCATCCCGTCCAGGGTGTCCCCCAGCCCCGTGCCCTGTGATGGACTGGCATCGCATCTAGGCTGTACCCTGTGCCCTGTGATGCACTGGCATCCCGTCCAGGGTGTCCATCAGCCCTGTGCCCGATGATGGGCTGGCATCCCGGCCAGGCTGTACCCCTAGCCCTGTGCCCTGTGATGGAGTGGCATCCCATCCAGGGTGTCCCCCTGCCCTGTGCCCTGTGATGGACTGGCATCCCGTACAGGCTGTACCCCAACCCTGTGCCCTGCGTTGGACTGGCATCCCATCCAGGCTGTTCCCAGTGCCCTGTGATAGACTGGCATCCCGTCCAGGCTGTACCCCAGCCCTGTGCCCTGTGATGCACTGGCATCCCTTCCAGGCTGTACCCTGTGCCCTGTGATGGACTGGCATCCCGTCCAGGGTGTCCCCTAACCCCGCGCCCTGTGATGGACTGGCATCCTGTCCAGGCTGTACCCCAGACCTGTGCCCTGCGATGGACTGGCATCCCATCCAGGGTGTCCCCCAGCCCTGTACCCTGTGATGGACTGGCATCCCATCCAGGGTGTCCCCCAGCCCTGTGCCATGCGATGGACTGGCATCCCATCCAGGGTGTCCCCCAGCCCTGTGCCCTGCGATGGACTGGCATCCCATCCAGGCTGTACCCCAGCCCTGTGCCCAGTGATGGACTGGCATCCCATCCAGGTTGTTACCCAGCACCGTGCCCTGCGATGGACTGGCATCCCGTCCAGGTTGTACCCCAGCACCCTGCCCTGCGATGGACTGGCATCCCGTCCAGGGTGTCCCTCAGCCCTGTGCCCTGCGATGGACTGGCATCCCTTCCAGGCTGTACCCTGTGCCCTCTGATGGACTGGCATCCCGTCCAGGGTGTCCCCCAACCCCGCGCCCTGTGATGGACTGGCATCCTGTCCAGGCTGTACCCCAGACCTGTGCCCTGCGGTGGACTGGCATCCCGTCCAGGGTGTCACCCAGCCCTGTGATGGACTGGCATCCCGTCCAGAGTGTCCCCCAGCCCCCGCCCTGTGATGGACTGGCATCCCATCCAGGTTGTTACCCAGCACCGTGCCCTGCGATGGACTGGCATCCCGTCCAGGTTGTACCCCAGCACCCTGCCCTGCGATGGACTGGCATCCCGTCCAGGGTGTCCCTCAGCCCTGTGCCCTGCGATGGACTGGCATCCCTTCCAGGCTGTACCCTGTGCCCTCTGATGGACTGGCATCCCGTCCAGGGTGTCCCCCAACCCCGCGCCCTGTGATGGACTGGCATCCTGTCCAGGCTGTACCCCAGACCTGTGCCCTGCGATGGACTGGCATCCCATCCAGGCTGTTCCCAGTGCCCTGTGATGGACTGGCATCCCGTCCAGGCTGTACCCAAGCCCTGTGCCCTGTGATAGACTGGCATCCCGTGCAGGGTGTCCCACAACACCGTGCCCTGCGATGGACTGGCATCCCATCCAGGTTGTACCCCAGCCCTGTGCCCTGTGATGGACTGGCATCCCGTGCAGGGTGTCCCACAGCCCTGTGCCCTGCGATGGACTGGCATCCCATCAAGGCTGTACCCCAGCCCAGTGCCCTGCGATGGACTGGCATCCCGTCCAGGGTGTCCCTCAGCCCTGTGCCCTGCAATGGACTGGCATCCCTTCCAGGCTGTACCCTGTGCCCTGTGATGGACTGGCATCCCGTCCAGGATGTCCCCCAGCCCCGCGCCCTGTGATGGACTGTCATCCTGTCCAGGCTGTACCCCAGCCCTGTGCCCTGCGATGGACTGGTATCGCGTCCAGGCTGTACCTCAGCCCCATGCCCTGTAATGGACTGGCATCCCATCCAGGCTGAACCCTCTGCCCTGTGATGGACGGGCATCCCATCTAAGCTGTACCCCAGCCCAGTGCCCTGTCATGGACATGCATCCCGTCCAGGGTGTCCCCCAGCCCTGTGCGCTGTGATGGACTGGCATCCCATCCAGGGTGTACCCTGTGCCCTGTGATGCACTGGCATCCCGTCCAGGGTGTCCCCCAGCCCTGTGCCCTGTGATGGACTGGCATCCCGTCCAGGGTGTCACCCAGCCCTGTGCCCTGCGATGGACAGGCATCCCGTCCAGGCTGTACCCCAGCCCTGTGCCCTGCGATGGACTGGCATCCCATCCAGGCTGTACCCTGTGCCTTGCGATGGACTGGTATCCCGTCCAGGGTGTCCCCCAGCCCCGTGCCCTGCGATGGACCGGAATCCCATCCAGGCTGTCCCTCAGCCCTGTGCCCTGTGATGGACTTGTATTCCATCCAGGCTGTACCCCAGCCCTGTGCCCTGTGATGGACTGGCATCCCGTGCAGGGTGTCCCACATCCCTGTGCCCTGCGATGGACTGGCCTCCCGTCCAGGGTGTCCCCAAGCCCCGTGCCCTGCAAAGGACCGGAATCCCATCCAGGCTGTCCCTCAGCCCTGTGCCCTGCGATGGACTGGCATCCCATCCAGGCTGTACCCTGTGCCTTGCGATGGACTGGTATCCCGTCCAGGCTGTAACCCAGCCCTGTGCCCTGCGATGCACTGGCATCCCTTCCAGGCTGTACCCTGTGCCCTGTGATGGACTGGCATCCCGTCCTGGGTGTCCCCTAACCCCGCGCCCTGTGATGGACTGGCATCCTGTCCAGGCTGTACCCCAGACCTGTGCCCTGCGATGGACTGGCATCCCATCCAGGGTGTCCCCCAGCACTGTACCCTGTGACGGACTGGCATCCCATCCAGGGTGTCCCCCAGCCCTGTGCCATGCGATGGACTGGCATCCCATCCAGGGTGTCCCCCAGCCCTGTGCCCTGCGATGGACTGGCATCCCATCCAGGCTGTACCCCAGCCCTGTGCCCAGTGATGGACTGGCATCCCATCCAGGTTGTTACCCAGCACCGTGCCCTGCGATGGACTGGCATCCCGTCCAGGTTGTACCCCAGCACCCTGCCCTGCGATGGACTGGCATCCCGTCCAGGGTGTCCCTCAGCCCTGTGCCCTGCGATGGACTGGCATCCCTTCCAGGCTGTTCCCAGTGCCCTGTGATGGACTGGTATCCCGTCCAGGCTGTACCCCAGCCCTATGCCCTGTGATAGACTGGCATCCCGTGCAGGGTGTCCCACAGCCCTGTGCCCTGCGATGGAATGGCATCCCATCCAGGTTGTACCCCAGCCCTGTGCCCTGTGATGGACTGGCATCCCGTGCAGGGTGTCCCACAGCCCTGTGCCCTGCGATGGACTGGCATCCCATCAAGGCTGTACCCCAGCCCAGTGCCCTGCGATTAACTGGCATCCCGTCCAGGGTGTCCCTCAGCCCTGTGCCCTGCAATGGACTGGCATCCCTTCCAGGCTGTACCCTGTGCCCTGTGATGGACTGGCATCCCGTCCAGGGTGTCCCCCAGCCCCGCGCCCTGTGATGGACTGTCATCCTGTCCAGGCTGTACCCCAGCCCTGTGCCCTGCGATGGACTGGTATCCCATCCAGGCTGTTCCCAGTGCCCTGTGATGGATTGGCATCACGTCCAGGCTGTACCTCAGCCCCATGCCCTGTAATGGACTGGCATCCCATCCAGGCTGAACCCTCTGCCCTGTGATGGACGGGCATCCCATCTAAGCTGTACCCCAGCCCAGTGCCCTGTCATGGACATGCATCCCGTCCAGGGTGTCCCCCAGCCCTGTGCGCTGTGATGGACTGGCATCCCATCCAGGGTGTACCCCAGCCCCGTGCCCTATGATGGACTGGCAACCCGTCCAGGGAGTCCCCCAGCCCTGTGCCCTGCGATGGACAGGCATCCCGTCCAGGCTGTACCTCAGCCCTGTGCCCTGCGATGGACTGGCATCTCATCCAGGCTGTACCCCAGCCCTGTGCCATGTGATGGACTGGCATCCCGTGCAGGGTGTCCCACAGCCCTGTGCCTTGCGATGGATTGGCATCCCGTCCAGGATGTATCCCAGCCCTGTGCCCTGCGATGGACTGGTATCGCGTCCAGGCTGTACCTCAGCCCCATGCCCTGTAATGGACTGGCATCCCATCAAGGCTGAACCCTCTGCCCTGTGATGGACGGGCATCCCATCTAAGCTGTACCCCAGCCCAGTGCCCTGTCATGGACATGCATCCCGTCCAGGGTGTCCCCCAGCCCTGTGCGCTGTGATGGACTGGCATCCCATCCAGGGTGTACCCTGTGCCCTGTGATGCACTGGCATCCCGTCCAGGGTGTCCCCCAGCCCTGTGCCCTGTGATGGACTGGCATCCCGTCCAGGGTGTCACCCAGCCCTGTGCCCTGCGATGGACAGGCATCCCGTACAGGCTGTACCCCAGCCCTGTGCCCTGCGATGGACTGGCATCCCATCCAGGCTGTACCCTGTGCCTTGCGATGGACTGGTATCCCGTCCAGGGTGTCCCCCAGCCCCGTGCCCTGCGATGGACCGGAATCCCATCCAGGCTGTCCCTCAGCCCTGTGCCCTGTGATGGACTTGTATTCCATCCAGGCTGTACCCCAGCCCTGTGCCCTGTGATGGACTGGCAACCCGTGCAGGGTGTCCCACATCCCTGTGCCCTGCGATGGACTGGCCTCCCGTCCAGGGTGTCCCCAAGCCCTGTGCCCTGCAAAGGACCGGAATCCCATCCAGGCTGTCCCTCAGCCCTGTGCCCTGCGATGGACTGGCATCCCATCCAGGCTGTACCCTGTGCCTTGCGATGGACTGGTATCCCGTCCAGGCTGTAACCCAGCCCTGTGCCCTGCGATGCACTGGCATCCCTTCCAGGCTGTACCCTGTGCCCTGTGATGGACTGGCATCCCGTCCAGGGTGTCCCCTAACCCCGCGCCCTGTGATGGACTGGCATCCTGTCCAGGCTGTACCCCAGACCTGTGCCCTGCGATGTACTGGCATCCCATCCAGGGTGTCCCCCAGCCCTGTACCCTGTGACGGACTGGCATCCCATCCAGGGTGTCCCCCAGCCCTGTGCCATGCGATGGACTGGCATCCCATCCAGGGTGTCCCCCAGCCCTGTGCCCTGCGATGGACTGGCATCCCATCCAGGCTGTACCCCAGCCCTGTGCCCAGTGATGGACTGGCATCCCATCCAGGTTGTTACCCAGCACCGTGCCCTGCGATGGACTGGCATCCCGTCCAGAATGTTCCCCAGCACCCTGCCCTGCGATGGACTTGCATCCCGTCCAGGGTGTCCCTCAGCCCTGTGCCCTGCGATGGACTGGCATCCCTTCCAGGCTGTACCCTGTGCCCTCTGATGGACTGGCATCCCGTCCAGGGTGTCCCCCAACCCCGCGCCCTGTGATAGACTGGCATCCTGTCCAGGCTGTACCCCAGACCTGTGCCCTGCGATGGACTGGCATCCCATCCAGGCTGTTCCCAGTGCCCTGTGATGGACTGGCATCCCGTCCAGGCTGTACCCCAGCCCTGTGCCCTGTGATAGACTGGCATCCCGTGCAGGGTGTCCCACAGCCCTGTGCCCTGCGATGGAATTGCATCCCATCCAGGTTGTACCCCAGCCCTGTGCCCTGTGATGGACTGGCATCCCGTGCAGGATGTCCCACAGCCCTGTGCCCTGCGATGGACTGGCATCCCATCAAGGCTGTACCCCAGCCCAGTGCCCTGCGATGGACTGGCATCCCGTCCAGGGTGTCCCTCAGCCCTGTGCCCTGCAATGGACTGGCATCCCTTCCAGGCTGTACCCTGTGCCCTGTGATGGACTGGCATCCCGTCCAGGGTGTCCCCCAGCCCCGCGCCCTGTGATGGACTGTCATCCTGTCCAGGCTGTACCCCAGCCCTGTGCCCTGCGATGGACTGGTATCCCATCCAGGCTGTTCCCAGTGCCCTGTGATGGACTGGCATCGCGTCCAGGCTGTACCTCAGCCCCATGCCCTGTAATGGACTGGCATCCCATCCAGGCTGAACCCTCTGCCCTGTGATGGACGGGCATCCCATCTAAGCTGTACCCCAGCCCAGTGCCCTGTCATGGACATGCATCCCGTCCAGGGTGTCCCCCAGCCCTGTGCGCTGTGATGGACTGGCATCCCATCCAGGGTGTACCCCAGCCCCGTGCCCTGTGATGGACTGGCAACCCATCCAGGGAGTCCCCCAGCCCTGTGCCCTGCGATGGACAGGCATCCCGTCCAGGCTGTACCTCAGCCCTGTGCCCTGCGATGGACTGGCATCCTGTCCAGGCTGTACCCCAGACCTCTGCCCTGCGATGGACTGGCATCCCATCCAGGGTGTCCCCCAGCCCTCTACCCTGTGATGGACTGGCATCCCATCCAGGGTGTCCCCCAGCCCTGTGCCATGCGATGGACTGGCATCCCATCCAGGGTGTCCCCCAGCCCTGTGCCCTGCGATGGACTGGCATCCAATCCAGGCTGTACCCCAGCCCTGTGCCCTGTGATGGACTGGCATCCCATCCAGGTTGTTACCCAGCACCGTGCCCTGCGATGGACTGGCATCCCGTCCAGGTTGTACCCCAGCACCCTGCCCTACGATTGACTGGCATCCCGTCCAGGGTGTCCCTCAGCCCTGAGCCCTGCGATGGACTGGCATCCCTTCCAGGCTGTACCCTGTGCCCTCTGATGGACTGGCATCCCGTCCAGGGTGTCCAACAACCCCGCGCCCTGTGATGGACTGGCATCCTGTCCAGGCTGTACCCCAGACCTGTGCCCTGCGATGGACTGGCATCCCATCCAGGCTGTTCCCAGTGCCCTGTGATGGACTGGCATCCCGTCCAGGCTGTACCCCAGCCCTGTGCCCTGTGATAGACTGGCATCCCGTGCAGGGTGTCCCACAGCCCAGTGCCCTGCGATGGACTGGCATCCCATTCAGGTTGTACCCCAGCCCTGTGCCCTGTGATGGACTGGCATCCCGTGCAGGGTGTCCCACAGCCCTGTGCCCTGCGATGGACTGGCATCCCATCAAGGCTGTACCACAGCCCAGTGCCCTGCGATGGACTGGCATCCCGTCCAGGGTGTCCCTCAGCCCTCTGCCCTGCAATGGACTGGCATCCCTTCCAGGCTGTACCCTGTGCCCTGTGATGGACTGGCATCCCGTCCAGGATGTCCCCCAGCCCCGCGCCCTGTGATGGACTGTCATCCTGTCCAGGCTGTACCCCAGCCCTGTGCCCTGCGATGGACTGGTATCCCATCCAGGCTGTTCCCAGTGCCCTGTGATGGACTGGCATCGCGTCCAGGCTGTACCTCAGCCCCATGCCCTGTAATGGACTGGCATCCCATCCAGGCTGAACCCTCTGCCCTGTGATGGACGGGCATCTCATCTAAGCTGTACCCCAGCCCAGTGCCCTGTCATGGACATGCATCCCGTCCAGGGTGTCCCCCAGCCCTGTGCGCTGTGATGGACTGGCATCCCATCCAGGGTGTACCCCAGCCCCGTGCCCTATGATGGACTGGCAACCCGTCCAGGGAGTCCCCCAGCCCTGTGCCCTGCGATGGACAGGCATCCCGTCCAGGCTGTACCTCAGCCCTGTGCCCTGCGATGGACTGGCATCCCATCCAGGCTGTACCCCAGCCCTGTGCCATGTGATGGACTGGCATCCCGTGCAGGGTGTCCCACAGCCCTGTGCCTTGCGATGGATTGGCATCCCGTCCAGGTTGTATCCCAGCCCTCTGCCCTGCGATGGACTGGCATCCCATCCAGGGTGTCCCCCAGCCCCGTGCCCTGTGATGGACTGGCATTCCATCCAGGCTGTACCCTGTGCCCTGTGATGCACTGGCATCCCGTCCAGGGTGTCCCCCAGACCTGTGCCTTGTGATGGACTGGCATCCCGTCCAGGGTGTCACCCAGCCCTGTGCCCTGCCATGGACAGGCATCCCGTCCAGGCTGTACCCCAGCCCTGTGCCCTGCGATGGACTGGCATCCCATCCAGGCTGTATCCCAGCCCTGTGCCCTGCGATGGACTGGCCTCCCATCCAGGGTGTCCCCCAGCCCCGTGCCCTGCGATGGACCGGAATCCCATCCAGGCTGTCCCCCAGCCTCGTGCCCTGCGATGGACCGGAATCCCATCCAGGCTGTCCCTCAGCCCTGTGCCCTGCGATGGACTGGCATCCCATCCAGGCTGTACCCTGTGCCTTGCGATGGACTGGCATCGCATCCAGGCTGTACCCCAGCCCTGTGCCCTGTGATGGACTGGCATCCCGTGCAGGGTGTCCCACAGCCCTGTGCCCTGCGATGGACTGGCCTCCCGTCCAGGGTGTCCCACAGCCCTGTGCCTTGCGATGTATTGGCATCCCGTCCAGGATGTATCCCAGCCCTCTGCCCTGCGATGGACTGGCATCCCATCCAGGGTGTCCCCCAGCCCCGTGCCCTGTGATGGACTGGCATTCCATCCAGGCTGTACCCTGTGCCCTGTGATGCACTGGCATCCCGTCCAGGGTGTCCCCCAGCCCCGTGCCCTGTGATGGACTGGAAACCCGTCCAGGGAGTCTCCCAGCCCTGTGCCCTGCGATGGACAGGCATCCCGTCCAGGCTGTACCTCAGCCCTGTGCCCTGCGATGGACTGGCATCCCGTGCAGGGTGTCCCACAGCCCAGTGCCCTGCGATGGACTGGCATCCCATCCAGGTTGTACCCCAGCCCTGTGCCATGTGATGGACTGGCATCCCGTGCAGGGTGTCCCACAGCCCTGTGCCCTGCGATGGACTGGCATCCCATCAAGGCTGTACCCCAGCCCAGTGCCCTGCGATGGACTGGCATCCCGTCCAGGGTGTCCCTCAGCCCTGTGCCCTGCGATGGACTGGCATCCCATCAAGGCTGCACCCCAGCCCAGTGCCCTGCGATGGACTGGCATCCCGTCCAGGGTGTCCCTCAGCCCTGTGCCCTGCAATGGACTGGCATCCCTTCCAGGCTGTACCCTGTGCCCTGTGATGGACTGGCATCCCGTCCAGTATGTCCCCCAGCCCCGCGCCCTGCGATGGACTGGCATCCCGTCCAGGGTGTACCCTGTGCCTTGCGATGGACTGGTATCCCGTCCAGGCTGTAACCCAGCCCTGTGCCCTGCGATGCACTGGCATCCCTTCCAGGCTGTACCCTGTGCCCTGTGATGGACTGGCATCCCGTCCAGGGTGTCCCCTAACCCCGCGCCCTGTGATGGACTGTCATCCTGTCCAGGCTGTACCCCAGACCTGTGCCCTGCGATGGACTGGCATCCCATCCAGGCTGTTCCCAGTGCCCTGTGATGGACTGGCATCCCGTCCAGGCTGTACCCCAGCCCTGTGCCCTGTGATAGACTGGCATCCCGTGCAGGGTGTCCCACAGCCCAGTGCCCTGCGATGGACTGGCATCCCATTCAGGTTGTACCCCAGCCCTGTGCCCTGTGATGGACTGGCATCCCGTGCAGGGTGTCCCACAGCCCTGTGCCCTGCGATGGACTGGCATCCCATCAAGGCTGTACCACAGCCCAGTGCCCTGCGATGGACTGGCATCCCGTCCAGGGTGTCCCTCAGCCCTCTGCCCTGCAATGGACTGGCATCCCTTCCAGGCTGTACCCTGTGCCCTGTGATGGACTGGCATCCCGTCCAGGATGTCCCCCAGCCCCGCGCCCTGTGATGGACTGTCATCCTGTCCAGGCTGTACCCCAGCCCTGTGCCCTGCGATGGACTGGTATCCCATCCAGGCTGTTCCCAGTGCCCTGTGATGGACTGGCATCGCGTCCAGGCTGTACCTCAGCCCCATGCCCTGTAATGGACTGGCATCCCATCCAGGCTGAACCCTCTGCCCTGTGATGGACGGGCATCTCATCTAAGCTGTACCCCAGCCCAGTGCCCTGTCATGGACATGCATCCCGTCCAGGGTGTCCCCCAGCCCTGTGCGCTGTGATGGACTGGCATCCCATCCAGGGTGTACCCCAGCCCCGTGCCCTATGATGGACTGGCAACCCGTCCAGGGAGTCCCCCAGCCCTGTGCCCTGCGATGGACAGGCATCCCGTCCAGGCTGTACCTCAGCCCTGTGCCCTGCGATGGACTGGCATCCCATCCAGGCTGTACCCCAGCCCTGTGCCATGTGATGGACTGGCATCCCGTGCAGGGTGTCCCACAGCCCTGTGCCTTGCGATGGATTGGCATCCCGTCCAGGTTGTATTCCAGCCCTCTGCCCTGCGATGGACTGGCATCCCATCCAGGGTGTCCCCCAGCCCCGTGCCCTGTGATGGACTGGCATTCCATCCAGGCTGTACCCTGTGCCCTGTGATGCACTGGCATCCCGTCCAGGGTGTCCCCCAGACCTGTGCCTTGTGATGGACTGGCATCCCGTCCAGGGTGTCACCCAGCCCTGTGCCCTGCCATGGACAGGCATCCCGTCCAGGCTGTACCCCAGCCCTGTGCCCTGCGATGGACTGGCATCCCATCCAGGCTGTATCCCAGCCCTGTGCCCTGCGATGGACTGGCCTCCCATCCAGGGTGTCCCCCAGCCCCGTGCCCTGCGATGGACCGGAATCCCATCCAGGCTGTCCCCCAGCCTCGTGCCCTGCGATGGACCGGAATCCCATCCAGGCTGTCCCTCAGCCCTGTGCCCTGCGATGGACTGGCATCCCATCCAGGCTGTACCCTGTGCCTTGCGATGGACTGGCATCGCATCCAGGCTGTACCCCAACCCTGTGCCCTGTGATGGACTGGCATCCCGTGCAGGGTGTCCCACAGCCCTGTGCCCTGCGATGGACTGGCCTCCCGTCCAGGGTGTCCCACAGCCCTGTGCCTTGCGATGTATTGGCATCCCGTCCAGGATGTATCCCAGCCCTCTGCCCTGCGATGGACTGGCATCCCATCCAGGGTGTCCCCCAGCCCCGTGCCCTGTGATGGACTGGCATTCCATCCAGGCTGTACCCTGTGCCCTGTGATGCACTGGCATCCCGTCCAGGGTGTCCCCCAGCCCCGTGCCCTGTGATGGACTGGAAACCCGTCCAGGGAGTCTCCCAGCCCTGTGCCCTGCGATGGACAGGCATCCCGTCCAGGCTGTACCTCAGCCCTGTGCCCTGCGATGGACTGGCATCCCGTGCAGGGTGTCCCACAGCCCAGTGCCCTGCGATGGACTGGCATCCCATCCAGGTTGTACCCCAGCCCTGTGCCATGTGATGGACTGGCATCCCGTGCAGGGTGTCCCACAGCCCTGTGCCCTGCGATGGACTGGCATCCCATCAAGGCTGTACCCCAGCCCAGTGCCCTGCGATGGACTGGCATCCCGTCCAGGGTGTCCCTCAGCCCTGTGCCCTGCGATGGACTGGCATCCCATCAAGGCTGCACCCCAGCCCAGTGCCCTGCGATGGACTGGCATCCCGTCCAGGGTGTCCCTCAGCCCTGTGCCCTGCAATGGACTGGCATCCCTTCCAGGCTGTACCCTGTGCCCTGTGATGGACTGGCATCCCGTCCAGTATGTCCCCCAGCCCCGCGCCCTGCGATGGACTGGCATCCCGTCCAGGGTGTACCCTGTGCCTTGCGATGGACTGGTATCCCGTCCAGGCTGTAACCCAGCCCTGTGCCCTGCGATGCACTGGCATCCCTTCCAGGCTGTACCCTGTGCCCTGTGATGGACTGGCATCCCGTCCAGGGTGTCCCCTAACCCCGCGCCCTGTGATGGACTGGCATCCTGTCCAGGCTGTACCCCAGACCTGTGCCCTGCGATGGACTGGCATCCCATCCAGGGTGTCCCCAAGCCCTGTACCCTGTGATGGACTGGCATCCCATCCAGGGTGTCCCCCAGCCCTGTGCCATGCGATGAACTGGCATCCCATCCAGGCTGTTCCCAGTGCCCTGTGATGGACTGGCATCCCGTCCAGGCTGTACCCCAGCCCTGTGCCCTGTGATAGACTGGCATCCCATGCAGGGTGTCCCACAGCCCTGTGCCCTGCGATGGACTGGCATCCCATCCAGGTTGTACCCCAGCCCTGTGCCCTGTGATGGACTGGCATCCCGTCCAGGGTGTCCCTCTGCCCTGTGCCCTGTGATGGACTTGCATTCCATCCAGGCTGTACCCCAGCCCTGTGATGGACTGGCATCCCGTCCAGGGTGTCCCCCAGCCCCGCGCCCTGTGATGGACTGTCATCCTGTCCAGGCTGTACCCCAGCCCTGTGCCCTGCGATGGACTGGTATCCCATCCAGGCTGTTCCCAGTTCCCTGTGATGGACTGGCATCGCGTCCAGGCTGTACCTCAGCCCCATGCCCTGTAATGGACTGGCATCCCATCCAGGCTGAACCCTCTGCCCTGTGATGGACGGGCATCCCATCTAAGCTGTACCCCAGCCCAGTGCCCTGTCATGGACATGCATCCCGTCCAGGGTGTCCCCCAGCCCTGTGCGCTGTGATGGACTGGCATCCCATCCAGGGTGTACCCTGTGCCCTGTGATGCACTGGCATCCCGTCCAGGGTGTCCCCCAGCCCTGTGCCCTGTGATGGACTGGCATCCCGT
Source organism: Brienomyrus brachyistius (assembly GCF_023856365.1). Lineage (NCBI taxonomy): Eukaryota > Metazoa > Chordata > Actinopteri > Osteoglossiformes > Mormyridae > Brienomyrus > Brienomyrus brachyistius. The sequence goes on along the minus strand of NW_026042490.1, from coordinate 63,234 downwards.
CCAGGGTGTCACCCAGCCCTGTGCCCTGCGATGGACAGGCATCCCGTCCAGGCTGTACCCCAGCCCTGTGCCCTGCGATGGACTGGCATCCCATCCAGGCTGTACCCTGTGCCTTGCGATGGACTGGTATCCCGTCCAGGGTGTCCCCCAGCCCCGTGCCCTGCGATGGACCGGAATCCCATCCAGGCTGTCCCTCAGCCCTGTGCCCTGTGATGGACTTGCATTCCATCCAGGCTGTACCCCAGCCCTGTGCCCTGTGATGGACTGGCATCCCGTGCAGGGTGTCCCACATCCCTGTGCCCTGCGATGGACTGGCCTCCCGTCCAGGGTGTCCCCAAGCCCCGTGCCCTGCAAAGGACCGGAATCCCATCCAGGCTGTCCCTCAGCCCTGTGCCCTGCGATGGACTGGCATCCCATCCAGGCTGTACCCTGTGCCTTGCGATGGACTGGTATCCCGTCCAGGCTGTAACCCAGCCCTGTGCCCTGCGATGCACTGGCATCCCTTCCAGGCTGTACCCTGTGCCCTGTGATGGACTGGCATCCCGTCCAGGGTGTCCCCTAACCCCGCGCCCTGTGATGGACTGGCATCCTGTCCAGGCTGTACCCCAGACCTGTGCCCTGCGATGGACTGGCATCCCATCCAGGGTGTCCCCCAGCCCTGTACCCTGTGACGGACTGGCATCCCATCCAGGGTGTCCCCCAGTCCTGTGCCATGCGATGGACTGGCATCCCATCCAGGGTGTCCCCCAGCCCTGTGCCCTGCGATGGACTGGCATCCCATCCAGGCTGTACCCCAGCCCTGTGCCCAGTGATGGACTGGCATCCCATCCAGGTTGTTACCCAGCACCGTGCCCTGCGATGGACTGGCATCCCGTCCAGGTTGTACCCCAGCACCCTGCCCTGCGATAGACTGGCATCCCGTCCAGGGTGTCCCTCAGCTCTGTGCCCTGCGATGGACTGGCATCCCTTCCAGGCTGTACCCTGTGCCCTCTGATGGACTGGCATCCCGTCCAGGGTGTCCCCCAACCCCGCGCCCTGTGATAGACTGGCATCCTGTCCAGGCTGTACCCCAGACCTGTGCCCTGCGATGGACTGGCATCCCATCCAGGCTGTTCCCAGTGCCCTGTGATGGACTGGCATCCCGTCCAGGCTGTACCCCAGCCCTGTGCCCTGTGATAGACTGGCATCCCGTGCAGGGTGTCCCACAGCCCTGTGCCCTGCGATGGAATGGCATCCCATCCAGGTTGTACCCCAGCCCTGTGCCCTGTGATGGACTGGCATCCCGTGCAGGGTGTCCCACAGCCCTGTGCCCTGCGATGGACTGGCATCCCATCAAGGCTGTACCACAGCCCAGTGCCCTGCGATGAACTGGCATCCCGTCCAGGGTGTCCCTCAGCCCTGTGCCCTGCAATGGACTGGCATCCCTTCCAGGCTGTACCCTGTGCCCTGTGATGGACTGGCATCCCGTCCAGGGTGTCCCCCAGCCCCGCGCCCTGTGATGGACTGTCATCCTGTCCAGGCTGTACCCCAGCCCTGTGCCCTGCGATGGACTGGTATCCCATCCAGGCTGTTCCCAGTGCCCTGTGATGGACTGGCATCGCGTCCAGGCTGTACCTCAGCCCCATGCCCTGTAATGGACTGGCATCCCATCCAGGCTGAACCCTCTGCCCTGTGATGGACGGGCATCCCATCTAAGCTGTACCCCAGCCCAGTGCCCTGTCATGGACATGCATCCCGTCCAGGGTGTCCCCCAGCCCTGTGCGCTGTGATGGACTGGCATCCCATCCAGGGAGTCCCCCAGCCCTGTGCCCTGCGATGGACAGGCATCCCGTCCAGGGTGTACCTCAGCCCTGTGCCCTGCGATGGACTGGCATCCTGTCCAGGCTGTACCCCAGACCTCTGCCCTGCGATGGACTGGCATCCCATCCAGGGTGTCCCCCAGCCCTCTACCCTGTGATGGACTGGCATCCCATCCAGGGTGTCCCCCAGCCCTGTGCCATGCGATGGACTGGCATCCCATCCAGGGTGTCCCCCAGCCCTGTGCCCTGCGATGGACTGGCATCCAATCCAGGCTGTACCCCAGCCCTGTGCCCTGTGATGGACTGGCATCCCATCCAGGTTGTTACCCAGCACCGTGCCCTGCGATGGACTGGCATCCCGTCCAGGTTGTACCCCAGCACCCTGCCCTACGATTGACTGGCATCCCGTCCAGGGTGTCCCTCAGCCCTGAGCCCTGCGATGGACTGGCATCCCTTCCAGGCTGTACCCTGTGCCCTCTGATGGACTGGCATCCCGTCCAGGGTGTCCCCCAACCCCGCGCCCTGTGATGGACTGGCATCCTGTCCAGGCTGTACCCCAGACCTGTGCCCTGCGATGGACTGGTATCCCATCCAGGCTGTTCCCAGTGCCCTGTGATGGACTGGCATCCCGTCCAGGCTGTACCCCAGCCCTGTGCCCTGTGATAGACTGGCATCCCGTGCAGGGTGTCCCACAGCCCAGTGCCCTGCGATGGACTGGCATCCCATTCAGGTTGTACCCCAGCCCTGTGCCCTGTGATGGACTGGCATCCCGTGCAGGGTGTCCCACAGCCCTGTGCCCTGCGATGGACTGGCATCCCATCAAGGCTGTACCACAGCCCAGTGCCCTGCGATGGACTGGCATCCCGTCCAGGGTGTCCCTCAGCCCTCTGCCCTGCAATGGACTGGCATCCCTTCCAGGCTGTACCCTGTGCCCTGTGATGGACTGGCATCCCGTCCAGGATGTCCCCCAGCCCCGCGCCCTGTGATGGACTGTCATCCTGTCCAGGCTGTACCCCAGCCCTGTGCCCTGCGATGGACTGGTATCCCATCCAGGCTGTTCCCAGTGCCCTGTGATGGACTGGCATCGCGTCCAGGCTGTACCTCAGCCCCTTGCCCTGTAATGGACTGGCATCCCATCCAGGCTGAACCCTCTGCCCTGTGATGGACGGGCATCTCATCTAAGCTGTACCCCAGCCCAGTGCCCTGTCATGGACATGCATCCCGTCCAGGGTGTCCCCCAGCCCTGTGCGCTGTGATGGACTGGCATCCCATCCAGGGTGTACCCCAGCCCCGTGCCCTATGATGGACTGGCAACCCGTCCAGGGAGTCCCCCAGCCTTGTGCCCTGCGATGGACAGGCATCCCGTCCAGGCTGTACCTCAGCCCTGTGCCCTGCGATGGACTGGCATCCCATCCAGGCTGTACCCCAGCCCTGTGCCATGTGATGGACTGGCATCCCGTGCAGGGTGTCCCACAGCCCTTTGCCTTGCGATGGATTGGCATCCCGTCCAGGTTGTATCCCAGCCCTCTGCCCTGCGATGGACTGGCATCCCATCCAGGGTGTCCCCCAGCCCCGTGCCCTGTGATGGACTGGCATTCCATCCAGGCTGTACCCTGTGCCCTGTGATGCACTGGCATCCCGTCCAGGGTGTCCCCCAGACCTGTGCCCTGTGATGGACTGGCATCCCGTCCAGGGTGTCACCCAGCCCTGTGCCCTGCCATGGACAGGCATCCCGTCCAGGCTGTACCCCAGCCCTGTGCCCTGCGATGGACTGGCATCCCATCCAGGCTGTACCCCAGCCCTGTGCCCTGCGATGGACTGGCCTCCCATCCAGGGTGTCCCCCAGCCCCGTGCCCTGCGATGGACTGGAATCCCATCCAGGCTGTCCCCCAGCCTCGTGCCCTGCGATGGACCGGAATCCCATCCAGGCTGTCCCTCAGCCCTGTGACCTGCGATGGACTGGCATCCCATCCAGGCTGTACCCTGTGCCTTGCGATGGACTGGCATCGCATCCAGGCTGTACCCCAGCCCTGTGCCCTGTGATGGACTGGCATCCCGTGCAGGGTGTCCCACAGCCCTGTGCCCTGCGATGGACTGGCCTCCCGTCCAGGGTGTCCCACAGCCCTGTGCCTTGCGATGTATTGGCATCCCGTCCAGGATGTATCCCAGCCCTCTGCCCTGCGATGGACTGGCATCCCATCCAGGGTGTCCCCCAGCCCCGTGCCCTGTGATGGACTGGCATTCCATCCAGGCTGTACCCTGTGCCCTGTGATGCACTGGCATCCCGTCCAGGGTGTCCCCCAGCCCCGTGCCCTGTGATGGACTGGAAACCCGTCCAGGGAGTCTCCCAGCCCTGTGCCCTGCGATGGACAGGCATCCCGTCCAGGCTGTACCTCAGCCCTGTGCCCTGCGATGGACTGGCATCCCGTGCAGGGTGTCCCACAGCCCAGTGCCCTGCGATGGACTGGCATCCCATCCAGGTTGTACCCCAGCCCTGTGCCCTGTGATGGACTGGCATCCCGTGCAGGGTGTCCCACAGCCCTGTGCCCTGCGATGGACTGGCATCCCATCAAGGCTGTACCCCAGCCCAGTGCCCTGCGATGGACTGGCATCCCGTCCAGGGTGTCCCTCAGCCCTGTGCCCTGCGATGGACTGGCATCCCATCAAGGCTGTACCCCAGCCCAGTGCCCTGCGATGGACTGGCATCCCGTCCAGGGTGTCCCTCAGCCCTGTGCCCTGCAATGGACTGGCATCCCTTCCAGGCTGTACCCTGTGCCCTGTGATGGACTGGCATCCCGTCCAGTATGTCCCCCAGCCCCGCGCCCTGCGATGGACTGGCATCCCGTCCAGGGTGTACCCTGTGCCTTGCGATGGACTGGTATCCCGTCCAGGCTGTAACCAAGCCCTGTGCCCTGCGATGCACTGGCATCCCTTCCAGGCTGTACCCTGTGCCCTGTGATGGACTGGCATCCCGTCCAGGGTGTCCCCTAACCCCGCGCCCTGTGATGGACTGGCATCCTGTCCAGGCTGTACCCCAGACCTGTGCCCTGCGATGGACTGGCATCCCATCCAGGGTGTCCCCAAGCCCTGTACCCTGTGATGGACTGGCATCCCATCCAGGGTGTCCCCCAGCCCTGTGCCATGCGATGGACTGGCATCCCATCCAGGCTGTTCCCAGTGCCCTGTGATGGACTGGCATCCCGTCCAGGCTGTACCCCAGCCCTGTGCCCTGTGATAGACTGGCATCCCATGCAGGGTGTCCCACAGCCCTGTGCCCTGCGATGGACTGGCATCCCATCCAGGTTGTACCCCAGCCCTGTGCCCTGTGATGGACTGGCATCCCGTCCAGGGTGTCCCTCTGCCCTGTGCCCTGTGATGGACTTGCATTCCATTCAGGCTGTACCCCAGCCCTGTGATGGACTGGCATCCCGTCCAGGGTGTCCCCCAGCCCCGCGCCCTGTGATGGACTGTCATCCTGTCCAGGCTGTACCCCAGCCCTGTGCCCTGCGATGGACTGGTATCCCATCCAGGCTGTTCCCAGTTCCCTGTGATGGACTGGCATCGCGTCCAGGCTGTACCTCAGCCCCATGCCCTGTAATGGACTGGCATCCCATCCAGGCTGAACCCTCTGCCCTGTGATGGACGGGCATCCCATCTAAGCTGTACCCCAGCCCAGTGCCCTGTCATGGACATGCATCCCGTCCAGGGTGTCCCCCAGCCCTGTGCGCTGTGATGGACTGGCATCCCATCCAGGGTGTACCCTGTGCCCTGTGATGCACTGGCATCCCGTCCAGGGTGTCCCCCAGCCCTGTGCCCTGTGATGGACTGGCATCCCGTCCAGGGTGTCACCCAGCCCTGTGCCCTGCGATGGACAGGCATCCCGTCCAGGCTGTACCCCAGCCCTGTGCCCTGCGATGGACTGGCATCCCATCCAGGCTGTACCCTGTGCCTTGCGATGGACTGGTATCCCGTCCAGGGTGTCCCCCAGCCCCGTGCCCTGCGATGGACCGGAATCCCATCCAGGCTGTCCCTCAGCCCTGTGCCCTGTGATGGACTTGCATTCCATCCAGGCTGTACCCCAGCCCTGTGCCCTGTGATGGACTGGCATCCCGTGCAGGGTGTCCCACATCCCTGTGCCCTGCGATGGACTGGCCTCCCGTCCAGGGTGTCCCCAAGCCCCGTGCCCTGCAAAGGACCGGAATCCCATCCAGGCTGTCCCTCAGCCCTGTGCCCTGCGATGGACTGGCATCCCATCCAGGCTGTACCCTGTGCCTTGCGATGGACTGGTATCCCGTCCAGGCTGTAACCCAGCCCTGTGCCCTGCGATGCACTGGCATCCCTTCCAGGCTGTACCCTGTGCCCTGTGATGGACTGGCATCCCGTCCAGGGTGTCCCCTAACCCCGCGCCCTGTGATGGACTGGCATCCTGTCCAGGCTGTACCCCAGACCTGTGCCCTGCGATGGACTGGCATCCCATCCAGGGTGTCCCCCAGCCCTGTACCCTGTGACGGACTGGCATCCCATCCAGGGTGTCCCCCAGCCCTGTGCCATGCGATGGACTGGCATCCCATCCAGGGTGTCCCCCAGCCCTGTGCCCTGCGATGGACTGGCATCCCATCCAGGCTGTACCCCAGCCCTGTGCCCAGTGATGGACTGGCATCCCATCCAGGTTGTTACCCAGCACCGTGCCCTGCGATGGACTGGCATCCCGTCCAGGTTGTACCCCAGCACCCTGCCCTGCGATAGACTGGCATCCCGTCCAGGGTGTCCCTCAGCCCTGTGCCCTGCGATGGACTGGCATCCCTTCCAGGCTGTACCCTGTGCCCTCTGATGGACTGGCATCCCGTCCAGGGTGTCCCCCAACCCCGCGCCCTGTGATAGACTGGCATCCTGTCCAGGCTGTACCCCAGACCTGTGCCCTGCGATGGACTGGCATCCCATCCAGGCTGTTCCCAGTGCCCTGTGATGGACTGGCATCCCGTCCAGGCTGTATCCCAGCCCTGTGCCCTGTGATAGACTGGCATCCCGTGCAGGGTGTCCCACAGCCCTGTGCCCTGCGATGGAATGGCATCCCATCCAGGTTGTACCCCAGCCCTGTGCCCTGTGATGGACTGGCATCCCGTGCAGGGTGTCCCACAGCCCTGTGCCCTGCGATGGACTGGCATCCCATCAAGGCTGTACCCCAGCCCAGTGCCCTGCGATGAACTGGCATCCCGTCCAGGGTCTCCCTCAGCCCTGTGCCCTGCAATGGACTGGCATCCCTTCCAGGCTGTACCCTGTGCCCTGTGATGGACTGGCATCCCGTCCAGGGTGTCCCCCAGCCCCGCGCCCTGTGATGGACTGTCATCCTGTCCAGGCTGTACCCCAGCCCTGTGCCCTGCGATGGACTGGTATCCCATCCAGGCTGTTCCCAGTGCCCTGTGATGGACTGGCATCGCGTCCAGGCTGTACCTCAGCCCCATGCCCTGTAATGGACTGGCTTCCCATCCAGGCTGAACCCTCTGCCCTGTGATGGACGGGCATCCCATCTAAGCTGTACCCGAGCCCAGTGCCCTGTCATGGACATGCATCCCGTCCAGGGTGTCCCCCAGCCCTGTGCGCTGTGATGGACTGGCATCCCATCCAGGGTGTACCCCAGCCCCGTGCCCTGTGATGGACTGGCAACCCATCCAGGGAGTCCCCCAGCCCTGTGCCCTGCGATGGACAGGCATCCCGTCCAGGCTGTACCTCAGCCCTGTGCCCTGCGATGGACTGGCATCCTGTCCAGGCTGTACCCCAGACCTCTGCCCTGCGATGGACTGGCATCCCATCCAGGGTGTCCCCCAGCCCTGTACCCTGTGATGGACTGGCATCCCATCCAGGGTGTCCCCCAGCCCTGTGCCATGCGATGGACTGGCATCCCATCCAGGGTGTCCCCAAGCCCTGTGCCCTGCGATGGACTGGCATCCAATCCAGGCTGTACCCCAGCCCTGTGCCCTGTGATGGACTGGCATCCCATCCAGGTTGTTACCCAGCACCGTGCCCTGCGATGGACTGGCATCCCGTCCAGGTTGTACCCCAGCACCCTGCCCTGCGATTGACTGGCATCCCGTCCAGGGTGTCCCTCAGCCCTGAGCCCTGCGATGGACTGGCATCCCTTCCAGGCTGTACCCTGTGCCCTCTGATGGACTGGCATCCCGTCCAGGGTGTCCCCCAACCCCGCGCCCTGTGATGGACTGGCATCCTGTCCAGGCTGTACCCCAGACCTGTGCCCTGCGATGGACTGGCATCCCATCCAGGCTGTTCCCAGTGCCCTGTGATGGACTGGCATCCCGTCCAGGCTGTACCCCAGCCCTGTGCCCTGTGATAGACTGGCATCCCGTGCAGGGTGTCCCACAGCCCAGTGCCCTGCGATGGACTGGCATCCCATCCAGGTTGTACCCCTGCCCTGTGCCCTGTGATGGACTGGCATCCCGTGCAGGGTGTCCCACAGCCCTGTGCCCTGCGATGGACTGGCATCCCATCAAGGCTGTACCCCAGCCCAGTGCCCTGCGATGGACTGGCATCCCGTCCAGGGTGTCCCTCAGCCCTCTGCCCTGCAATGGACTGGCATCCCTTCCAGGCTGTACCCTGTGCCCTGTGATGGACTGGCATCCCGTCCAGGATGTCCCCCAGCCCCGCGCCCTGTGATGGACTGTCATCCTGTCCAGGCTGTACCCCAGCCCTGTGCCCTGCGATGGACTGGTATCCCATCCAGGCTTTTCCCAGTGCCCTGTGATGGACTGGCATCGCGTCCAGGCTGTACCTCAGCCCCATGCCCTGTAATGGACTGGCATCCCATCCAGGCTGAACCCTCTGCCCTGTGATGGACGGGCATCCCATCTAAGCTGTACCCCAGCCCAGTGCCCTGTCATGGACATGCATCCCGTCCAGGGTGTCCCCCAGCCCTGTGCGCTGTGATGGACTGGCATCCCATCCAGGGTGTACCCCAGCCCCGTGCCCTATGATGGACTGGCAACCCGTCCAGGGAGTCCCCCAGCCCTGTGCCCTGCGATGGACAGGCATCCCGTCCAGGCTGTACCTCAGCCCTGTGCCCTGCGATGGACTGGCATCTCATCCAGGCTGTACCCCAGCCCTGTGCCATGTGATGGACTGGCATCCCGTGTAGGGTGTCCCACAGCCCTGTGCCTTGCGATGGATTGGCATCCCGTCCAGGATGTATCCCAGCCCTCTGCCCTGCGATGGACTGGCATCCCATCCAGGGTGTCCCCCAGCCCCGTGCCCTGTGATGGACTGGCATTCCATCCAGGCTGTACCCTGTGCCCTGTGATGCACTGGCATCCCGTCCAGAGTGTCCCCCAGCCCTGTGCCCTGTGATGGACTGGCATCCCGTCCAGGGTGTCACCCAGCCCTGTGCCCTGCCATGGACAGGCATCCCGTCCAGGCTGTACCCCAGCCCTGTGCCCTGCGATGGACTGGCATCCCATCCAGGCTGTACCCCAGCCCTGTGCCCTGCGATGGACTGGCCTCCGATCCAGGGTGTCCCCCAGCCCCGTGCCCTGCGATGGACCGGAATCCCATCCAGGCTGTCCCCCAGCCCCGTGCCCTGCGATGGACCGGAATCCCATCCAGGCTGTCCCTCAGCCCTGTGCCCTGCGATGGACTGGCATCCCATCCAGGCTGTACCCTGTGCCTTGCGATGGACTGGCATCGCATCCAGGCTGTACCCCAGCCCTGTGCCCTGTGATGGACTGGCATCCCGTGCAGGGTGTCCCACAGCCCTGTGCCCTGCGATGGACTGGCCTCCCGTCCAGGGTGTCCCACAGCCCTGTGCCTTGCGATGTATTGGCATCCCGTCCAGGATGTATCCCAGCCCTCTGCCCTGCGATGGACTGGCATCCCATCCAGGGTGTCCCCCAGCCCCGTGCCCTGTGAAGGACTGGCATTCCATCCAGGCTGTACCCTGTGCCCTGTGATGCACTGGCATCCCGTCCAGGGTGTCCCCCAGCCCCGTGCCCTGTGATGGACTGGAAACCCGTCCAGGGAGTCTCCCAGCCCTGTGCCCAGCGATGGACAGGCATCCCGTCCAGGCTGTACCTCAGCCCTGTGCCCTGCGATGGACTGGCATCCCGTGCAGGGTGTCCCACAGCCCAGTGCCCTGCGATGGACTGGCATCCCATCCAGGTTGTACCCCAGCCCTGTGCCCTGTGATGGACTGGCATCCCGTGCAGGGTGTCCCACAGCCCTGTGCCCTGCGATGGACTGGCATCCCATCAAGGCTGTACCCCAGCCCAGTGCCCTGCGATGGACTGGCATCCCGTCCAGGGTGTCCCTCAGCCCTGTGCCCTGCGATGGACTGGCATCCCATCAAGGCTGTACCCCAGCCCAGTGCCCTGCGATGGACTGGCATCCCGTCCAGGGTGTCCCTCAGCCCTGTGCCCTGCAATGGACTGGCATCCCTTCCAGGCTGTACCCTGTGCCCTGTGATGGACTGGCATCCCGTCCAGGATGTCCCTCAGCCCCGCGCCCTGTGATGGACTGGCATCCCATCCAGGCTGTTCCCAGTGCCCTGTGATGGACTGGCATCCCGTCCAGGCTGTACCCCAGCCCTGTGCCCTGTGATAGACTGGCATCCCGTGCAGGGTGTCCCACAGCCCAGTGCCCTGCGATGGACTGGCATCCCATCCAGGTTGTACCCCAGCACTGTGCCCTGTGATGGACTGGCATCCCGTGCAGGGTGTCCCACAGCCCTGTGCCCTGCGATGGACTGGCATCCCATCAAGGCTGTACCGCAGCCCAGTGCCCTGCGATGGACTGGCATCCCGTCCAGGGTGTACCCTGTGCCTTTCGATGGACTGGTATCCCGTCCAGGCTGTAACCCAGCCCTGTGCCCTGCGATGCACTGGCATCCCTTCCAGGCTGTACCCTGTGCCCTGTGATGGACTGGCATCCCGTCCAGGGTGTCCCCTAACCCCGCGCCCTGTGATGGACTGGCATCCTGTCCAGGCTGTACCCCAGACCTGTGCCCTGCGATGGACTGGCATCCCATCCAGGGTGTCCCCAAGCCCTGTACCCTGTGATGGACTGGCATCCCATCCAGGGTGTCCCCCAGCCCTGTGCCATGCGATGGACTGGCATCCCATCCAGGGTGTCCCCCAGCCCTGTGCCCTGCGATGGACTGGTATCCCATCCAGGCTGTACCCCAGCCCTGTGCCCAGTGATGGACTGGCATCCCATCCAGGTTGTTACCCAGCACCGTGCCCTGCGATGGACTGGCATCCCGTCCAGGTTGTACCCCAGCACCCTGCGCTGCGATGGACTGGCATCCCGTCCAGGGTGTCCCTCAGCCCTGTGCCCTGCGATGGACTGGCATCCCTTCCAGGCTGTACCCTGTGCCCTCTGATGGACTGGCATCCCGTCCAGGGTGTCCCCCAACCCCGCGCCCTGTGATGGACTGGCATCCTGTCCAGGCTGTACCCCAGACCTGTGCCCTGCGATGGACTGGCATCCCATCCAGGCTGTTCCCAGTGCCCTGTGATGGACTGGCATCCCGTCCAGGCTGTACCCCAGCCCTGTGCCCTGTGATAGACTGGCATCCCATGCAGGGTGTCCCACAGCCCTGTGCCCTGCGATGGACTGGCATCCCATCCAGGTTGTACCCCAGCCCTGTGCCCTGTGATGGACTGGCATCCCGTGCAGGGTGTCCCACAGCCCTGTGCCCTGCGATGGACTGGCATCCCATCAAGGCTGTACCCCAGCCCAGTGCCCTGCGATGGACTGGCATCCCGTCCAGGGTGTCCCTCAGCCCTGTGCCCTGCAATGGACTGGCATCCCTTCCAGGCTGTACCCTGTGCCCTGTGATGGACTGGCATCCCGTCCAGGGTGTCCCCCAGCCCCGCGCCCTGTGATGGACTGTCATCCTGTCCAGGCTGTACCCCAGCCCTGTGCCCTGCGATGGACTGGTATCCCATCCAGGCTGTTCCCAGTTCCCTGTAATGGACTGGCATCGCGTCTAGGCTGTACCTCAGCCCCATGCCCTGTAATGGACTGGCATCCCATCCAGGCTGAACCCTCTGCCCTGTGATGGACGGGCATCCCATCTAAGCTGTACCCCAGCCCAGTGCCCTGTCATGGACATGCATCCCGTCCAGGGTGTCCCCCAGCCCTGTGCGCTGTGATGGACTGGCATCCCATCCAGGGTGTACCCCATCCCCGTGCCCTGTGATGGACTGGCAACCCGTCCAGGGAGTCCCCCAGCCCTGTGTCCTGCGATGGACAGGCATCCCGTCCAGGCTGTACCTCAGCCCTGTGCCCTGCGATGGACTGGAATCCTGTCCAGGCTGTACCCCAGACCTCTGCCCTGCGATGGACTGGCATCCCATCCAGGGTGTCCCCCAGCCCTGTACCCTGTAATGGACTGGCATCCCATCCAGGCTGTACCCTGTGCCTTGCGATGGACTGGTATCCCGTCCAGGCTGTACCCCAGCCCTGTACCCTGCGATGGACTGGCATCCCGTCCAGGGTGTCCCCCAGCCCCGTGCCCTGTGATGGACTGGCATCGCATCCAGGCTGTAACCTGTGCCCTGTGATGCACTGGCATCCCGTCCAGGGTGTCCATCAGCCCTGTGCCCGATTATCGGCTGGCATCCCGGCCAGGCTGTACCCCTAGCCCTGTGCCCTGTGATGGAGTGGCATCCCATCCAGGGTGTCCCCCTGCCCTGTGCCCTGTGATGGACTGGCATCCCGTCCAGGGTGTCCCCCAGCCCCGTGCCCTGTGATGGACTGTCATCGCATCCAGGCTGTACCCTGTGCCCTGTGATGCACTGGCATCCCGTCCAGGGTGTCCATCAGCCCTGTGCCCGATGATGGGCTGGCATCCCGGCCAGGCTGTAACCCTAGCCCTTTGCCCTGTGATGGAGTGGCATCCCATCCAGGGTGTCCCCCTGCCCTGTGCCCTGTGATGGACTGGCATCCCGTACAGGCTGTACCCCAACCCTGTGCCCTACGTTGGACTGGTGTCCCGTCCAGGCTGTACCCCAGCCCTGTGCCCTGCGATGTACTGGCATCCCGTCCAGGGTGTCCCCCAGCCCCGTGCCCTGTGATGGACTGGCATCCCATCCAGGCTGTACCCTGTGCCCTGTGATGCACTGGTATCCCGTCCAGGGTGTCCATCAGCCCTGTGCCCTATGATGGGCTGGCATCCCGGCCAGGGTGTCCCTCAGCCCTGTGCCCTGCGATGGACTGGCATCCCATCCAGGGTGTCCCCTAGCCCTGTGCCCTGTGATGGAGTGGCATCCCATCCAGGGTGTCCCCCTGCCCTCTGCCCTGCGATGGACAGGCATCCCGTACAGGCTGTAACCCAGCCCTGTGCCCTGCGTTGGACTGGCATCCCATCCAGGCTGTTCCCAGTGCCCTGTGTTGGACTGGCATAGCGTCCAGGCTGTACCCCAGCCCTGTGCCCTCTGATGGACTGGCATCCCATGCAGGGTGTCCCACAGCCCTGTGCCCTGCAATGGACAGGTATCCCATCCAGGTTGTTACCCAGCACCGTGCCCTTCGATGGACTGGCATCCCGTCCAAGCTGTACCCCAGCCCTGTGCCCTCTGATGGACTGGCATCCCGTCCAGGGTGTCCCTCAGCCCTGTGCCCTGCAATGGACTGGCATCCCTTCCAGGCTGTACCCTGTGCCCTGTGATGGACTGGCATCCCGTCCAGGATGTCCCCCAGCCCCGCGCCCTGTGATGGACTGTCATCCTGTCCAGGCTGTACCCCAGCCCAGTGCCCTGCGATGGACTGGTATCCCATCCAGGCTGTTCCCAGTGCCCTGTGATGGACTGGCATCGCGTCCAGGCTGTACCTCAGCCCCATGCCCTGTAATGGACTGGCATCCCATCCAGGCTGAACCCTCTGCCCTGTGATGGACGGGCATCCCATCTAAGCTGTACCCCAGCCCAGTGCCCTGTCATGGACATGCATCCCGTCCAGGGTGTCCCCCAGCCCTGTGCGCTGTGATGGACTGGCATCCCATCCAGGGTGTACCCCAGCCCCGTGCCCAGTGATGGACTGGCAACCCGTCCAGGGAGTCCCCCAGCCCTGTGCCCTGCGATGGACAGGCATCCCGTCCAGGCTGTACCTCAGCCCTGTGCCCTGCGATGGACTGGCATCCCATCCAGGGTGTCCCCCAGCCCCGTGCCCTGTGATGGACTGGCATTCCATCCAGGCTGTACCCTGTCCCCTGTGATGCACTGGCATCCCGTCCAGGGTGTCCCCCAGCCCCGTGCCCTGTGATGGACTGGAAACCCGTCCAGGGAGTCTCCCAGCCCTGTGCCCTGCGATGGACAGGCATCCCGTCCAGGCTGTAACTCAGCCCTGTGCCCTGCGATGGACTGGCATCCCATCCAGGCTGTACCCCAGCCCTGTGCCCTGTGATGGACTGGCATCCCGTGCAGGGTGTCCCACAGCCCTGTGCCTTGCGATGGATTGGCATCCCATCCAGGATATATCCCAGCCCTCTGCCCTGCGATGGACTGGCATCCCATCTAAGCTGTAACCCAGCCCTGTGCCCTGTCATGGACTGGCATCCCATCCAGGGTGTCCCCCAGCCCCGTGCCCTGTGATGGACTTGCATTCCATCCAGGCTGTACCCTGTGCCCTGTGATGCACTGGCATCCCGTGCAGGGTGTCCCACAGCCCTGTGCCCTGCGATGGACTGGCCTCCCATCCAGGGTGTCCCACAGCCCTGTGCCTTGCGATGTATTGGCATCCCGTCCAGGATGAATCCCAGCACCCTGCCCTGCGATGGACTGGCATCCCATCCAGGGTGTCCCCCAGCCCCGTGCCCTGTGATGGACTGGCATTCCATCCAGGCTGTACCCTGTGCCCTGTGGTGCACTGGCATCCCATCCAGGGTGTCCCCCAGCCCCGTGCCCTGTGATGGACTGGAAACCCGTCCAGGGAGTCTCCCAGCCCTGTGCCCTGCGATGGACAGGCATCCCGTCCAGGCTGTACCTAAGCCCTGTGCCCTGCGATGGACTGGCATCCCGTGCAGGGTGTCCCAAAGCCCAGTGCCCTGCGATGGACTGGCATCCCATCCAGGTTGTACCCCAGCCCTGTGCCCTGTGATGGACTGGCATCCCCTGCAGTGTGTCCCACAGCCCTGTGCCCTGCGATGGACTGGCATCCCATCAAGGCTGTACCCCAGCCCAGTGCCCTGCGATGGACTGGCATCCCGTCCAGGGTGTCCCTCAGCCCTGTGCCCTGCGATGGACTGGCATCCCATCAAGGCTGTACCCCAGCCCAGTGCCCTGCGATGGACTGGCATCCCGTCCAGGGTGTCCCTCAGCCCTGTGCCCTGCAATGGACTGGCATCCCTTCCAGGCTGTACCCTGTGCCCTGTGATGGACTGGCATCCCGTCCAGGATGTCCCCCAGCCCCGCGCCCTGTGATGGACTGGCATCCCATCCAGGCTGTTCCCAGTGCCCTGTGATGGACTGGCATCCCGTCCAGGCTGTACCCCAGCCCTGTGCCCTGTGATAGACTGGCATACCGTGCAGGGTGTCCCACAGCCCAGTGCCCTGCGATGGACTGGCATCCCATCCAGGTTGTACCCCAGCCCTGTGCCCTGTGATGGACTGGCATCCCGTGCAGGGTGTCCCACAGCCCTGTGCCCTGCGATGGACTGGCATCCCATCAAGGCTGTACCCCAGCCCAGTGCCCTGCGATGGACTGGCATCCCGTCCAGGGTGTCCCTCAGCCCTGTGCCCTGCAATGGACTGGCATCCCTTCCAGGCTGTACCCTGTGCCCTGTGATGGACTGGCATCCCGTCCAGGATGTCCCCCAGCCCCGCGCCCTGTGATGGACTGTCATCCTGTCCAGGCTGTACCCCAGCCCAGTGCCCAGTGATGGACTGGCAAACCGTCCAGGGAGTCCCCCAGCCCTGTGCCCTGCGATGGACAGGCATCCCGTCCAGGCTGTACCTCAGCCCTGTGCCCTGCGATGGACTGGCATCCCATCCAGGCTGTACCCCAGCCCTGTGCCCTGTGATGGACTGGCATCCCGTGCAGGGTGTCCCACAGCCCTGTGCCTTGCGATGGATTGGCATCCCGTCCAGGATGTATCCCAGCCCTCTGCCCTGCGATGGACTGGCATCCCATCCAGGGTGTCCCCCAGCCCCGTGCCCTGTGATGGACTGGCATTCCATCCAGGCTGTACCCTGTGCCCTGTGATGCACTGGCATCCCGTCCAGGGTGTCCCCCAGCCCTGTGCCCAGTGATGGATTGGCATCCCATCCAGGCTGTACCCCAGCCCTGTGCCCTGCGATGGACTGGCCTCCCGTCCAGGGTGTCCCCCAGCCCCGTGCCCTACGATGGACCGGAATCCCATCCAGGCTGTCCCCCAGCCCCGTGCCCTGCGATGGACCGGAATCCCATCCAGGCTGTCCCTCAGCCCTGTGCCCTGCGATGGACTGGCATCCCATCCAGGCTGTACCCTGTGCCTTGCGATGGACTGGCATCGCATCCAGGCTGTACCCCAGCCCTGTGCCCTGTGATGGACTGGCATCCCGTGCAGGGTGTCCCACAGCCCTGTGCCCTGCGATGGACTGGCCTCCCGTCCAGGGTGTCCCACAGCCCTGTGCCTTGCGATGGATTGGCATCCCGTCCAGGATGTATCCCAGCCCTCTGCCCTGCGATGGACTGGCATCCCATCCAGGGTGTCCCCCAGCCCCGTGCCCTGTGATGGACTGGCATTCCATCCAGGCTGTACCCTGTGCCCTGTGATGCACTGGCATCCCGTCCAGGGTGTCCCCCAGCCCCGTGCCCTGTGATGGACTGGAAACCCGTCCAGGGAGTCTCCCAGCCCTGTGCCCTGCGATGGACAGGCATCTCGTCCAGGCTGTACCTCAGCCCTGTGCCCTGCGATGGACTGGCATCCCATCCAGGCTGTACCCCAGCCCTGTGCCCTGTGATGGACTGGCATCCCGTGCAGGGTGTCCCACAGCCCTGTGCCTTGCGATGGATTGGCATCCCATCCAGGATATATCCCAGCCCTCTGCCCTGCGATGGACTGGCATCCCATCTAAGCTGTAACCCAGCCCTGTGCCCTGTCATGGACTGGCATCCCATCCATGGTGTCCCCCTGCCCCGTGCCCTGTGATGGACTTGCATTCCATCCAGGCTGTACCCTGTGCCCTGTGATGCACTGGCATCCCGTCCAGGGTGTCCCCCAGCCCTGTGCCCTGTGATGGACTGGCATCCCGTCCAGGGTGTAACCCTAGCCCTTTGCCCTGTGATGGAGTGGCATCCCATCCAGGGTGTCCCCCTGCCCTGTGCCCTGTGATGGACTGGCATCCCGTACAGGCTGTACCCCAACCCTGTGCCCTACGTTGGACTGGTGTCCCGTCCAGGCTGTACCCCAGCCCTGTGCCCTGCGATGTACTGGCATCCCGTCCAGGGTGTCCCCCAGCCCCGTACCCTGTGATGGACTGGCATCCCATCCAGGCTGTACCCTGTGCCCTGTGATGCACTGGTATCCCGTCCAGGGTATCCATCAGCCCTGTGCCCTATGATGGGCTGGCATCCCGGCCAGGGTGTCCCTCAGCCCTGTGCCCTGCGATGGACTGGCATCCCATCCAGGGTGTCCCCTAGCCCTGTGCCCTGTGATGGAGTGGCATCCCATCCAGGGTGCCCCCCAGCCCTGTGCCCTGTGATGTACTGGCATCCTGTCCAGGGTGTCCCCCTGCCCTCTGCCCTGCGATGGACAGGCATCCCGTACAGGCTGTAACCCAGCCCTGTGCCCTGCGTTGGACTGGCATCCCATCCAGGCTGTTCCCAGTGCCCTGTGTTGGACTGGCATAGCGTCCAGGCTGTACCCCAGCCCTGTGCCCTCTGATGGACTGGCATCCCATGCAGGGTGTCCCACAGCCCTGTGCCCTGCAATGGACAGGTATCCCATCCAGGTTGTTACCCAGCACCGTGCCCTTCGATGGACTGGCATCCCGTCCAAGCTGTACCCCAGCCCTGTGCCCTCTGATGGACTGGCATCCCGTCCAGGGTGTCCCTCAGCCCTGTGCCCTGCAATGGACTGGCATCCCTTCCAGGCTGTACCCTGTGCCCTGTGATGGACTGGCATCCCGTCCAGGATGTCCCCCAGCCCCGCGCCCTGTGATGGACTGTCATCCTGTCCAGGCTGTACCCCAGCCCAGTGCCCTGCGATGGACTGGTATCCCATCCAGGCTGTTCCCAGTGCCCTGTGATGGACTGGCATCGCGTCCAGGCTGTACCTCAGCCCCATGCCCTGTAATGGACTGGCATCCCATCCAGGCTGAACCCTCTGCCCTGTGATGGACGGGCATCCCATCTAAGCTGTACCCCAGCCCAGTGCCCTGTCATGGACATGCATCCCGTCCAGGGTGTCCCCCAGCCCAGTGCGCTGTGATGGACTGGCATCCCATCCAGGGTGTACCCCAGCCCCGTGCCCAGTGATGGACTGGCAACCCGTCCAGGGAGTCCCCCAGCCCTGTGCCCTGCGATGGACAGGCATCCCGTCCAGGCTGTACCTCAGCCCTGTGCCCTGCGATGGACTGGCATCCCATCCAGGGTGTCCCCCAGCCCCGTGCCCTGTGATGGACTGGCATTCCATCCAGGCTGTACCCTGTGCCCTGTGATGCACTGGCATCCCGTCCAGGGTGTCCCCCAGCCCCGTGCCCTGTGATGGACTGGAAACCCGTCCAGGGAGTCTCCCAGCCCTGTGCCCTGCGATGGACAGGCATCCCGTCCAGGCTGTAACTCAGCCCTGTGCCCTGCGATGGACTGGCATCCCATCCAGGCTGTACCCCAGCCCTGTGCCCTGTGATGGACTGGCATCCCGTGCAGGGTGTCCCACAGCCCTGTGCCTTGCGATGGATTGGCATCCCATCCAGGATATATCCCAGCCCTCTGCCCTGCGATGGACTGGCATCCCATCTAAGCTGTAACCCAGCCCTGTGCCCTGTCATGGACTGGCATCCCATCCAGGGTGTCCCCCAGCCCCGTGCCCTGTGATGGACTTGCATTCCATCCAGGCTGTACCCTGTGCCCTGTGATGCACTGGCATCCCGTGCAGGGTGTCCCACAGCCCTGTGCCCTGCGATGGACTGGCCTCCCATCCAGGGTGTCCCACAGCCCTGTGCCTTGCGATGTATTGGCATCCCGTCCAGGATGAATCCCAGCCCTCTGCCCTGCGATGGACTGGCATCCCATCCAGGGTGTCCCCCAGCCCCGTGCCCTGTGATGGACTGGCATTCCATCCAGGCTGTACCCTGTGCCCTGTGATGCACTGGCATCCCATCCAGGGTGTCCCCCAGCCCCGTGCCCTGTGATGGACTGGAAACCCGTCCAGGGAGTCTCCCAGCCCTGTGCCCTGCGATGGACAGGCATCCCGTCCAGGCTGTACCTAAGCCCTGTGCCCTGCGATGGACTGGCATCCCGTGCAGGGTGTCCCAAAGCCCAGTGCCCTGCGATGGACTGGCATCCCATCCAGGTTGTACCCCAGCCCTGTGCCCTGTGATGGACTGGCATCCCGTGCAGTGTGTCCCACAGCCCTGTGCCCTGCGATGGACTGGCATCCCATCAAGGCTGTACCCCAGCCCAGTGCCCTGCGATGGACTGGCATCCCGTCCAGGGTGTCCCTCAGCCCTGTGCCCTGCGATGGACTGGCATCCCATCAAGGCTGTACCCCAGCCCAGTGCCCTGCGATGGACTGGCATCCCGTCCAGGGTGTCCCTCAGCCCTGTGCCCGGCAATGGACTGGCATCCCTTCCAGGCTGTACCCTGTGCCCTGTGATGGACTGGCATCCCGTCCAGGATGTCCCCCAGCCCCGCGCCCTGTGATGGACTGGCATCCCATCCAGGCTGTTCCCAGTGCCCTGTGATGGACTGGCATCCCGTCCAGGCTGTACCCCAGCCCTGTGCCCTGTGATAGACTGGCATACCGTGCAGGGTGTCCCACAGCCCAGTGCCCTGCGATGGACTGTCATCCTGTCCAGGCTGTACCCCAGCCCAGTGCCCAGTGATGGACTGGCAAACCGTCCAGGGAGTCCCCCAGCCCTGTGCCCTGCGATGGACAGGCATCCCGTCCAGGCTGTACCTCAGCCCTGTGCCCTGCGATGGACTGGCATCCCATCCAGGCTGTACCCCAGCCCTGTGCCCTGTGATGGACTGGCATCCCGTGCAGGGTGTCCCACAGCCCTGTGCCTTGCGATGGATTGGCATCCCGTCCAGGATGTATCCCAGCCCTCTGCCCTGCGATGGACTGGCATCCCATCCAGGGTGTCCCCCAGCCCCGTGCCCTGTGATGGACTGGCATTCCATCCAGGCTGTACCCTGTGCCCTGTGATGCACTGGCATCCCGTCCAGGGTGTCCCCCAGCCCTGTGCCCAGTGATGGATTGGCATCCCATCCAGGCTGTACCCCAGCCCTGTGCCCTGCGATGGACTGGCCTCCCGTCCAGGGTGTCCCCCAGCCCCGTGCCCTACGATGGACCGGAATCCCATCCAGGCTGTCCCCCAGCCCCGTGCCCTGCGATGGACCGGAATCCCATCCAGGCTGTCCCTCAGCCCTGTGCCCTGCGATGGACTGGCATCCCATCCAGGCTGTACCCTGTGCCTTGCGATGGACTGGCATCGCATCCAGGCTGTACCCCAGCCCTGTGCCCTGTGATGGACTGGCATCCCGTGCAGGGTGTCCCACAGCCCTGTGCCCTGCGATGGACTGGCCTCCCGTCCAGGGTGTCCCACAGCCCTGTGCCTTGCGATGGATTGGCATCCCGTCCAGGATGTATCCCAGCCCTCTGCCCTGCGATGGACTGGCATCCCATCCAGGGTGTCCCCCAGCCCCGTGCCCTGTGATGGACTGGCATTCCATCCAGGCTGTACCCTGTGCCCTGTGATGCACTGGCATCCCGTCCAGGGTGTCCCCCAGCCCCGTGCCCTGTGATGGACTGGAAACCCGTCCAGGGAGTCTCCCAGCCCTGTGCCCTGCGATGGACAGGCATCTCGTCCAGGCTGTACCTCAGCCCTGTGCCCTGCGATGGACTGGCATCCCATCCAGGCTGTACCCCAGCCCTGTGCCCTGTGATGGACTGGCATCCCGTGCAGGGTGTCCCACAGCCCTGTGCCTTGCGATGGATTGGCATCCCATCCAGGATAAATCCCAGCCCTCTGCCCTGCGATGGACTGGCATCCCATCTAAGCTGTAACCCAGCCCTGTGCCCTGTCATGGACTGGCATCCCATCCATGGTGTCCCCCTGCCCCGTGCCCTGTGATGGACTTGCATTCCATCCAGGCTGTACCCTGTGCCCTGTGATGCACTGGCATCCCGTCCAGGGTGTCCCCCAGCCCTGTGCCCTGTGATGGACTGGCATCCCGTCCAGGGTGTCACCCTGCCCTGTGCCCTGCGATGGACAGGCATCCCGTCCAGGCTGTACCCCAGCCCTGTGCCCTGCGATGGACTGGCATCCCATCCAGGCTGTACCCCAGCTCTGTGCCCTGTGATGGACTGGCATCCCGTGCAGGGTGTCCCACATCCCTGTGCCCTGCGATGGACTGGCCTCCCGTCCAGGGTGTCCCCCAGCCCTGTGCCCTGCGATGGACCGGAATCCCATCCAGGCTGTCCCTCAGCCCTGTGCCCTGCGATGGACTGGCATCCCATCCAGGCTGTACCCTGTGCCTTGCGATGGACTGGTATCCCGTCCAGGTTGTACCCCAGCACCCTGCACTGCGATGGACTGGCATCCCGTCCAGGGTGTCCCTCAGCCCTGTGCCCTGCGATGGACTGGCATCCCTTCCAGGCTGTACCCTGTGCCCTTTGATGGACTGGCATCCCGTCCAGGGTGTCCCCCAACCCCGCGCCCTGTGATGGACTGGCATCCTGTCCAGGCTGTACCCCAGACCTGTGCCCTGTGATAGACTGGCATCCCGTGCAGGGTGTCCCACAGCCCTGTGCCCTGCGATGGACTGGCATCCCATCCAGGTTGTACCCCAGCCCTGTGCACTGTGATGGACTGGCATCCCGTGCAGGTTGTACCCCAGCACCCTGCCCTGCGATGGACTGGCATCCCGTCCAGGGTGTCCCTCAGCCCTGTGCCCTGCGATGGACTGGCATCCCGTCCAGGGTGTCACCCAGCCCTGTGATGGACTGGCATCCCGTCCAGGGTGTCCCCCAGCCCCGCGGCCTTTGATGGACTGGCATCCTGTCCAGGCTGTACCCCAGACCTGTGCCCTGCGATGGACTGGCATCCCATCCAGGCTGTTCCCAGTGCCCTGTGATGGACTGGCATCCCGTCCAGGCTGTACCCCAGCCCTGTGCCCTGTGATAGACTGGCATCCCGTCCAGGGTGTCCCCCAGCCCCGTGCCCTGTGATGGACTGGCATCGCATCCAGGCTGTACCCTGTGCCCTGTGATGCACTGGCATCCCGTCCAGGGTGTCCATCAGCCCTGTGCCCGATGATGGGCTGGCATCCCGGCCTGGCTGTACCCCTAGCCCTGTGCCCTGTGATGGAGTGGCATCCCATCCAGGGTGTCCCCCTGCCCTGTGCCCTGTGATGGACTGGCATCCCGTCCAGGCTGTACCCCAGCCCTGTGCCCTGTGATGGACTGGAATCCCATGCAGGTTGTCCCACAGCCCTGTGCCCTGCGATGGACTGGTATCCCATCTAGGTTGTTACCCAGCACCGTGCCCTGCGATGGACTGGCATCCCGTCTAGGTTGTACCCAAGCACCCTGCCCTGCGATGGACTGGCATCCCGTCCAGGGTGTCCCTCAGCCCTGTGCCCTGCGATGGACTGGCATCCCTTCCAGGCTGTACCCTGTGCCCTGTGATGGACTGGCATCCCGTCCATGGTGTCCCCCAACCCCGCGCCCTGTGATGGACTGGCATCCTGTCCAGGCTGTACCCCAGACCTGTGCCCTGCGATGGACTGGCATCCCATCCAGGCTGTTCCCAGTGCCCTGTGATGGACTGGCATCCCGTCCAGGCTGTACCCCAGCCCTGTGCCCTGTGATAGACTGGCATCCCGTGCAGGGTGTCCCACAGCCCTGTGCCCTATGATGGACTGGCCTCCCGTCCAGGGTGTCCCACAGCCGTGTGCCTTGCGATGTATTGGCATCCCGTCCAGGATGTATCCCAGCCCTCTGCCCTGCGATGGACTGGCATCCCATCCAGGGTGTCCCCCAGCCTCGTGCCCTGTGATGGACTGGCATTCCATCCATGCTGTACCCTGTGCCCTGTTATGCACTGGCATCCCGTCCAGGGTGTCCCCCAGCCCCGTGCCCTGTGATGCACTGGAAACCCGTCCAGGGAGTCTCCCAGCCCTGTGCCCTGCGATGGACAGGCATCCCGTCCAGGCTGTACCTCAGCCCTGTGCCCTGCGATGGACTGGCATCCCGTGCAGGGTGTCCCACAGCCCAGTGCCCTGCGATGGACTGGCATCCCATCCAGGTTGTACCCCAGCCCTGTGCCCTGTGATGGACTGGCATCCCGTGCAGGGTATCCCACAGCCCTGTGCCCTGCGATGGACTGGCATCCCGTCCAGGATGTCCCCCAGCCCCGCGCCCTGTGATGGACTGGCATCCCATCCAGGCTGTTCCCAGTGTCCTGTGATGGACTGGCATCCCGTCCAGGCTGTACCCCAGCCCTGTGCCCTGTGATAGACTGGCATCCCGTGCAGGGTGTCCCACAGCCCAGTGCCCTGCGATGGACTGGCATCCCATCCAGGTTGTACCCCAGCCCTATGCCCTGTGAAGGACTGGCATCCCGTGCATGGTGTCCCACAGCCCTGTGCCCTGCGATGGACTGGCATCCCATCAAGGCTGTACCCCAGCCCAGTGCCCTGCGATGGACTGGCATCCCGTCCAGGGTGTCCCTCAGCCCTGTGCCCTGCAATGGACTGGCATCCGTTCCAGGCTGTACCCTGTGCCCTGTGATGGACTGGCATCCCGTCCAGGATGTCCCCCAGCCCCGCGCCCTGTGATGGACTGTCATCCTGTCCAGGCTGTACCCCAGCCCAGTGCCCTGCGATGGACTGGTATCCCATCCAGGCTCTTCCCAGTGCCCTGTGATGGACTGGCATCGCGTCCAAGCTGTACCTCATCCCCATGCCCTGTAATGGACTGGCATCCCATCCAGGCTGAACCCTCTGCCCTGTGATGGACGGGCATCCCATCTAAGCTGTACCCCAGCCCAGTGCCCTGTCATGGACATGCATCCCGTCCAGGGTGTCCCCCAGCCCTGTGCGCTGTGATGGACTGGCATCCCATCCAGGGTGTACCCCAGCCCCGTGCCCTGTGATGGACTGGCAACCCGTCCAGGGAGTCCCCCAGCCCTGTGTCCTGCGATGGACAGGCATCCCGTCCAGGCTGTACCTCAGCCCTGTGCCCTGCGATGGACTGGCATCCTGTCCAGGCTGTACCCCAGACCTGTGCCCTGCGATGGACTGGCATCCCATCCAGGCTGTTCCCAGTGCCCTGTGATGGACTGGCATCCCGTCCAGGCTGTACCCCAGCCCTGTGCCCTGTGATAGACTGGCATCCCGTGCAGGGTGTCCCACAGCCCTGTGCCCTATGATGGACTGGCCTCCCGTCCAGGGTGTCCCACAGCCGTGTGCCTTGCGATGTATTGGCATCCCGTCCAGGATGTATCCCAGCCCTCTGCCCTGCGATGGACTGGCATCCCATCCAGGGTGTCCCCCAGCCTCGTGCCCTGTGATGGACTGGCATTCCATCCATGCTGTACCCTGTGCCCTGTGATGCACTGGCATCCCGTCCAGGGTGTCCCCCAGCCCCGTGCCCTGTGATGCACTGGAAACCCGTCCAGGGAGTCTCCCAGCCCTGTGCCCTGCGATGGACAGGCATCCCGTCCAGGCTGTACCTCAGCCCTGTGCCCTGCGATGGACTGGCATCCCGTGCAGGGTGTCCCACAGCCCAGTGCCCTGCGATGGACTGGCATCCCATCCAGGTTGTACCCCAGCCCTGTGCCCTGTGATGGACTGGCATCCCGTGCAGGGTATCCCACAGCCCTGTGCCCTGCGATGGACTGGCATCCCGTCCAGGATGTCCCCCAGCCCCGCGCCCTGTGATGGACTGGCATCCCATCCAGGCTGTTCCCAGTGTCCTGTGATGGACTGGCATCCCGTCCAGGCTGTACCCCAGCCCTGTGCCCTGTGATAGACTGGCATCCCGTGCAGGGTGTCCCACAGCCCAGTGCCCTGCGATGGACTGGCATCCCATCCAGGTTGTACCCCAGCCCTATGCCCTGTGAAGGACTGGCATCCCGTGCATGGTGTCCCACAGCCCTGTGCCCTGCGATGGACTGGCATCCCATCAAGGCTGTACCCCAGCCCAGTGCCCTGCGATGGACTGGCATCCCGTCCAGGGTGTCCCTCAGCCCTGTGCCCTGCAATGGACTGGCATCCGTTCCAGGCTGTACCCTGTGCCCTGTGATGGACTGGCATCCCGTCCAGGATGTCCCCCAGCCCCGCGCCCTGTGATGGACTGTCATCCTGTCCAGGCTGTACCCCAGCCCAGTGCCCTGCGATGGACTGGTATCCCATCCAGGCTCTTCCCAGTGCCCTGTGATGGACTGGCATCGCGTCCAAGCTGTACCTCATCCCCATGCCCTGTAATGGACTGGCATCCCATCCAGGCTGAACCCTCTGCCCTGTGATGGACGGGCATCCCATCTAAGCTGTACCCCAGCCCAGTGCCCTGTCATGGACATGCATCCCGTCCAGGGTGTCCCCCAGCCCTGTGCGCTGTGATGGACTGGCATCCCATCCAGGGTGTACCCCAGCCCCCGTGCCCAGTGATGGACTGGCAACCCGTCCAGGGAGTCCCCCAGCCCTGTTCCCTGCGATGGACAGGCATCCCGTCCAGGCTGTACCTCAGCCCTGTGCCCTGCGATGGACTGGCATCCCATCCAGGCTGTACCCCAGCCCTGTGCCCTGTGATGGACTGGCATCCCGTGCAGGGTGTCCCACAGCCCTGTGCCTTGCGATGGATTGGCATCCCGTCCAGGATGTATCCCAGCCCTCTGCCCTGCGATGGACTGGCATCCCATCCAGGGTGTCCCCCAGCCCCGTGCCCTGTGATGGACTGGCATTCCATCCAGGCTGTACCCTGTGCCCTGTGATGCACTGGCATCCCGTCCAGGGTGTCCCCCAGCCCTGTGTCCTGTGATGGACTGGCATCCCATCCAGGCTGTACCCCAGTCCTGTGCCCTGCGATGGACTGGCCTCCCGTCCAGGGTGTCCCCCAGCCCCGTGCCCTGCGATGGACCGGAATCCCATCCAGGCTGTCCCCCAGCCCCGTGCCCTGCGATGGACCGGAATCCCATCCAGGCTGTCCCTCAGCCCTGTGCCCTGCGATGGACTGGCATCCCATCCAGGCTGTACCCTGTGCCTTGCGATGGACTGGCATCGCATCCAGGCTGTACCCCAGCCCTGTGCCCTGTGATGGACTGGCATCCCGTGCAGGGTGTCCCACAGCCCTGTGCCCTGCGATGGACTGGCCTCCCGTCCAGGGTGTCCCACAGCCCTGTGCCTTGCGATGGATTGGCATCCCGTCCAGGATGTATCCCAGCCCTCTGCCCTGCGATTGACTGGCATCCCATCCAGGGTGTCCCCCAGCCCCGTGCCCTGTGATGGACTGGCATTCCATCCAGGCTGTACCCTGTGCCCTGTGATGCACTGGCATCCCGTCCAGGGTGTCCCCCAGCCCCGTGCCCTGTGATGGACTGGAAACCCGTCCAGGGAGTCTCCCAGCCCTGTGCCCTACGATGGACAGGCATCCCGTCCAGGCTGTACCTCAGCCCTGTGCCCTGCGATGGACTGGCATCCCATCCTGGCTGTACCCCAGCCCTGTGCCCTGTGATGGACTGGCATCCCGTGCAGGGTGTCCCACAGCCCTGTGCCTTGCGATGGATTGGCATCCCATCCAGGATATATCCCAGCCCTCTGCCCTGCGATGGACTGGCATCCCATCTAAGCTGTAACCCAGCCCTGTGCCCTGTCATGGACTGGCATCCCATCCAGGGTGTCCCCCAGCCCCCGTGCCCTGTGATGGACTTGCATTCCATCCAGGCTGTACCCTGTGCCCTGTGATGCACTGGCATCCCGTCCAGGGTGTCCCCCAGCCCTGTGCCCTGTGATGGACTGGCATCCCGTCCAGGGTGTCACCCAGCCCTGTGCCCTGCGATGGACAGGCATCCGGTCCAGGCTGTACCCCAGCCCTGTGCCCTGCGATGGACTGGCTTCCCATCCAGGCTGTACCCCAGCCCTGTGCCCTGTGATGGACTGGCATCCCGTGCAGGGTGTCCCACATCCCTGTGCCCTGCGATGGACTGGCCTCCCATCCAGGGTGTCCCCCAGCCCTGTGCCCTGCGATGGACCGGAATCCCATCCAGGCTGTCCCTCAGCTCTGTGCCCTGCGATGGACTGGCATCCCATCCAGGCTGTACCCTGTGCCTTGCGATGGACTGGTATCCCGTCCAGGTTGTACCCCAGCACCCTGCCCTGCGATGGACTGGCATCCTGTCCAGGCTGTACCCCAGACCTGTGCCCTGCGATGGACTGGCATCCCATCCAGGCTGTTCCCAGTGCCCTGTGATGGACTGGCATCCCGTCCAGGCTGTACCCAAGCCCTGTGCCCTGTGATACACTGGCATCCCGTGCAGGGTGTCCCACAGCCCTGTGCCCTGCGATGGACTGGCATCCCATCCAGGTTGTACCCCAGCCCTGTGCACTGTGATGGACTGGCATCCCGTGCAGTTTGTACCCCAGCACCCTGCCCTGCGATGGACTGGCATCCCGTCCAGGGTGTCCCTCAGCCCTGTGCCCTGCGATGGACTGGCATCCCGTCCAGGGTGTCACCCAGCCCTGTGATGGACTGGCATCCCGTCCAGGGTGTCCCCCAGCCCCCGCCCTGTGATGGACTGGCATCCTGTCCAGGCTGTACCCCAGACCTGTGCCCTGCGATGGACTGGCATCCCATCCAGGCTGTTCCCAGTGCCCTGTGATGGACTGGCATCCCGTCCAGGCTGTACCCCAGCCCTGTGCCCTGTGATAGACTGGCATCCCGTCCAGGGTGTCCCCCAGCCCCGTGCCCTGTGATGGACTGGCATCGCATCTAGGCTGTACCCTGTGCCCTGTGATGCACTGGCATCCCGTCCAGGGTATCCATCAGCCCTGTGCCCGATGATGGGCTGGCATCCCGGCCAGGCTGTACCCCTAGCCCTGTGCCCTGTGATGGAGTGGCATCCCATCCAGGGTGTCCCCCTGCCCTGTGCCCTGTGATGGACTGGCATCCCGTACAGGCTGTACCCCAACCCTGTGCCCTGCGTTGGACTGGCATCCCATCCAGGCTGTTCCCAGTGCCCTGTGATGGACTGGCATCCCGTCCAGGCTGTACCCCAGCCCTGTGCCCTGTGATGCACTGGCATCCCTTCCAGGCTGTACCCTGTGCCCTGTGATGGACTGGCATCCCGTCCAGGGTGTCCCCTAACCCCGCGCCCTGTGATGGACTGGCATCCTGTCCAGGCTGTACCCCAGACCTGTGCCCTGCGATGGACTGGCATCCCATCCAGGGTGTCCCCCAGCCCTGTGCCATGCGATGGACTGGCATCCCATCCAGGGTGTCCCCCAGCCCTGTGCCCTGCGATGGACTGGCATCCCATCCAGGCTGTACCCCAGCCCTGTGCCCAGTGATGGACTGGCATCCCATCCAGGTTGTTACCCAGCACCGTGCCCTGCGATGGACTGGCATCCCGTCCAGGTTGTACCCCAGCACCCTGCCCTGCGATGGACTGGCATCCCGTCCAGGGTGTCCCTCAGCCCTGTGCCCTGCGATGGACTGGCATCCCTTCCAGGCTGTACCCTGTGCCCTCTGATGGACTGGCATCCCGTCCAGGGTGTCCCCCAACCCCGCGCCCTGTGATGGACTGGCATCCTGTCCAGGCTGTACCCCAGACCTGTGCCCTGCGATGGACTGGCATCCCATCCAGGCTGTTCCCAGTGCCCTGTGATGGACTGGCATCCCGTCCAGGCTGTACCCCAGCCCTGTGCCCTGTGATAGACTGGCATCCCATGCAGGGTGTCCCACAGCCCTGTGCCCTGCGATGGACTGGCATCCCATCCAGGTTGTACCCCAGCCCTGTGCCCTGTGATGGACTGGCATCCCGTGCAGGGTGTCCCACAGCCCTGTGCCCTGCGATGGACTGGCATCCCATCAAGGCTGTACCCCAGCCCAGTGCCCTGCGATGGACTGGCATCCCGTCCAGGGTGTCCCTCAGCCCTGTGCCCTGCAATGGACTGGCATCCCTTCCAGGCTGTACCCTGTGCCCTGTGATGGACTGGCATCCCGTCCAGGGTGTCCCCCAGCCCCGCGCCCTGTGATGGACTGTCATCCTGTCCAGGCTGTACCCCAGCCCTGTGCCCTGCTATGGACTGGTATCCCATCCAGGCTGTTCCCAGTTCCCTGTGATGGACTGGCATCGCGTCCAGGCTGTACCTCAGCCCCATGCCCTGTAATGGACTGGCATCCCATCCAGGCTGAACCCTCTGCCCTGTGATGGACGGGCATCCCATCTTAGCTGTACCCCAGCCCAGTGCCCTGTCATGGACATGCATCCCGTCCAGGGTGTCCCCCAGCCCTGTGCGCTGTGATGGACTGGCATCCCATCCAGGGTGTACCCCAGCCCCGTGCCCTGTGATGGACTGGCAACCCGTCCAGGGAGTCCCCCAGCCCTGTGCCCTGCGATAGACAGGCATCCCGTCCAGGCTGTACCTCAGCCCTGTGCCCTGCGATGGACTGGCATCCTGTCCAGGCTGTACCCCAGACCTCTGCCCTGCGATGGACTGGCATCCCATCCAGGGTGTCCCCCAGCCCTGTACCCTGTGATGGACTGGCATCCCATCCAGGGTGTCCCCCAGCCCTGTGCCATGCGATGGACTGGCATCCCATCCAGGGTGTCCCCCAGCCCTGTGCCCTGCGATGGACTGGCATCCAATCCAGGCTGTTCCCCAGCCCTGTGCCCTGTGATGGACTGGCATCCCATCCAGGTTGTTACCCAGCACCGTGCCCTGCGATGGACTGGCATCCCGTCCAGGTTGTACCCCAGCACCCTGCCCTGCGATGGACTGGAATCCCGTCCAGGGTGTCCCTCAGCCCTGTGCCCTGCGATGGACTGGCATCCCTTCCAGGCTGTACCCTGTGCCCTCTGATGGACTGGCATCCCGTCCAGGGTGTCCCCCAACCCCGCGCCCTGTGATGGACTGGCATCCTGTCCAGGCTGTACCCCAGACCTGTGCCCTGCGATGGACTGGCATCCCATCCAGGCTGTTCCCAGTGCCCTGTGATGGACTGGCATCCCGTCCAGGCTGTACCCAAGCCCTGTGCCCTGTGATAGACTGGCATCCCGTGCAGGGTGACCCACAACCCAGTGCCCTGCGATGGACTGGCATCCCATCCAGGTTGTACCCCAGCCCTGTGCCCTGTGATGGACTGGCATCCCGTGCAGGGTGTCCCACAGCCCTGTGCCCTGCGATGGACTGGCATCCCATCAAGGCTGTACCCCAGCCCAGTGCCCTGCGATGGACTGGCATCCCGTCCAGGGTGTCCCTCAGCCCTGTGCCCTGCAATGGACTGGCATCCCTTCCAGGCTGTACCCTGTGCCCTGTGATGGACTGGCATCCCGTCCAGGATGTCCCCCAGCCCCGCGCCCTGTGATGGACTGTCATCCTGTCCAGGCTGTACCCCAGCCCTGTGCCCTGCGATGGACTGGTATCGCGTCCAGGCTGTAACTCAGCCCCATGCCCTGTAATGGACTGGCATCCCATCCAGGCTGAACCCTCTGCCCTGTGATGGACGGGCATCCCATCTAAGCTGTACCCCAGCCCAGTGCCCTGTCATGGACATGCATCCCGTCCAGGGTGTCCCCCAGCCCTGTGCGCTGTGATGGACTGGCATCCCATCCAGGGTGTACCCTGTGCCCTGTGATGCACTGGCATCCCGTCCAGGGTGTCCCCCAGCCCTGTGCCCTGTGATGGACTGGCATCCCGTCCAGGGTGTCACCCAGCCCTGTGCCCTGCGATGGACAGGCATCCCGTACAGGCTGTACCCCAGCCCTGTGCCCTGCGATGGACTGGCATCCCATCCAGGCTGTACCCTGTGCCTTGCGATGGACTGGTATCCCGTCCAGGGTGTCCCCCAGCCCCGTGCCCTGCGATGGACCGGAATCCCATCCAGGCTGTCCCTCAGCCCTGTGCCCTGTGATGGACTTGTATTCCATCCAGGCTGTACCCCAGCCCTGTGCCCTGTGATGGACTGGCAACCCGTGCAGGGTGTCCCACATCCCTGTGCCCTGCGATGGACTGGCCTCCCGTCCAGGGTGTCCCCAAGCCCTGTGCCCTGCAAAGGACCGGAATCCCATCCAGGCTGTCCCTCAGCCCTGTGCCCTGCGATGGACTGGCATCCCATCCAGGCTGTACCCTGTGCCTTGCGATGGACTGGTATCCCGTCCAGGCTGTAACCCAGCCCTGTGCCCTGCGATGCACTGGCATCCCTTCCAGGCTGTACCCTGTGCCCTGTGATGGACTGGCATCCCGTCCAGGGTGTCCCCTAACCCCGCGCCCTGTGATGGACTGGCATCCTGTCCAGGCTGTACCCCAGACCTGTGCCCTGCGATGGACTGGCATCCCATCCAGGGTGTCCCCCAGCCCTGTACCCTGTGACGGACTGGCATCCCATCCAGGGTGTCCCCCAGCCCTGTGCCATGCGATGGACTGGCATCCCATCCAGGGTGTCCCCCAGCCCTGTGCCCTGCGATGGACTGGCATCCCATCCAGGCTGTACCCCAGCCCTGTGCCCAGTGATGGACTGGCATCCCATCCAGGTTGTTACCCAGCACCATGCCCTGCGATGGACTGGCATCCCGTCCAGAATGTTCCCCAGCACCCTGCCCTGCGATGGACTTGCATCCCGTCCAGGGTGTCCCTCAGCCCTGTGCCCTGCGATGGACTGGCATCCCTTCCAGGCTGTACCCTGTGCCCTCTGATGGACTGGCATCCCGTCCAGGGTGTCCCCCAACCCCGCGCCCTGTGATAGACTGGCATCCTGTCCAGGCTGTACCCCAGACCTGTGCCCTGCGATGGACTGGCATCCCATCCAGGCTGTTCCCAGTGCCCTGTGATGGACTGGCATCCCGTCCAGGCTGTACCCCAGCCCTGTGCCCTGTGATAGACTGGCATCCCGTGCAGGGTGTCCCACAGCCCTGTGCCCTGCGATGGAATTGCATCCCATCCAGGTTGTACCCCAGCCCTGTGCCCTGTGATGGACTGGCATCCCGTGCAGGGTGTCCCACAGCCCTGTGCCCTGCGATGGACTGGCATCCCATCAAGGCTGTACCCCAGCCCAGTGCCCTGCGATGGACTGGCATCCCGTCCAGGGTGTCCCTCAGCCCTGTGCCCTGCAATGGACTGGCATCCCTTCCAGGCTGTACCCTGTGCCCTGTGATGGACTGGCATCCCGTCCAGGGTGTCCCCCAGCCCCGCGCCCTGTGATGGACTGTCATCCTGTCCAGGCTGTACCCCAGCCCTGTGCCCTGCGATGGACTGGTATCCCATCCAGGCTGTTCCCAGTGCCCTGTGATGGACTGGCATCGCGTCCAGGCTGTTCCTCAGCCCCATGCCCTGTAATGGACTGGCATCCCATCCAGGCTGAACCCTCTGCCCTGTGATGGACGGGCATCCCATCTAAGCTGTACCCCAGCCCAGTGCCCTGTCATGGACATGCATCCCGTCCAGGGTGTCCCCCAGCCCTGTGCGCTGTGATGGACTGGCATCCCATCCAGGGTGTACCCCAGCCCCGTGCCCTGTGATGGACTGGCAACCCATCCAGGGAGTCCCCCAGCCCTGTGCCCTGCGATGGACAGGCATCCCGTCCAGGCTGTACCTCAGCCCTGTGCCCTGCGATGGACTGGCATCCTGTCCAGGCTGTACCCCAGACCTCTGCCCTGCGATGGACTGGCATCCCATCCAGGGTGTCCCCCAGCCCTCTACCCTGTGATGGACTGGCATCCCATCCAGGGTGTCCCCCAGCCCTGTGCCATGCGATGGACTGGCATCCCATCCAGGGTGTCCCCCAGCCCTGTGCCCTGCGATGGACTGGCATCCAATCCAGGCTGTACCCCAGCCCTGTGCCCTGTGATGGACTGGCATCCCATCCAGGTTGTTACCCAGCACCGTGCCCTGCGATGGACTGGCATCCCGTCCAGGTTGTACCCCAGCACCCTGCCCTACGATTGACTGGCATCCCGTCCAGGGTGTCCCTCAGCCCTGAGCCCTGCGATGGACTGGCATCCCTTCCAGGCTGTACCCTGTGCCCTCTGATGGACTGGCATCCCGTCCAGGGTGTCCCCCAACCCCGCGCCCTGTGATGGACTGGCATCCTGTCCAGGCTGTACCCCAGACCTGTGCCCTGCGATGGACTGGCATCCCATCCAGGCTGTTCCCAGTGCCCTGTGATGGACTGGCATCCCGTCCAGGCTGTACCCCAGCCCTGTGCCCTGTGATAGACTGGCATCCCGTGCAGGGTGTCCCACAGCCCAGTGCCCTGCGATGGACTGGCATCCCATTCAGGTTGTACCCCAGCCCTGTGCCCTGTGATGGACTGGCATCCCGTGCAGGGTGTCCCACAGCCCTGTGCCCTGCGATGGACTGGCATCCCATCAAGGCTGTACCACAGCCCAGTGCCCTGCGATGGACTGGCATCCCGTCCAGGGTGTCCCTCAGCCCTCTGCCCTGCAATGGACTGGCATCCCTTCCAGGCTGTACCCTGTGCCCTGTGATGGACTGGCATCCCGTCCAGGATGTCCCCCAGCCCCGCGCCCTGTGATGGACTGTCATCCTGTCCAGGCTGTACCCCAGCCCTGTGCCCTGCGATGGACTGGTATCCCATCCAGGCTGTTCCCAGTGCCCTGTGATGGACTGGCATCGCGTCCAGGCTGTACCTCAGCCCCATGCCCTGTAATGGACTGGCATCCCATCCAGGCTGAACCCTCTGCCCTGTGATGGACGGGCATCTCATCTAAGCTGTACCCCAGCCCAGTGCCCTGTCATGGACATGCATCCCGTCCAGGGTGTCCCCCAGCCCTGTGCGCTGTGATGGACTGGCATCCCATCCAGGGTGTACCCCAGCCCCGTGCCCTATGATGGACTGGCAACCCGTCCAGGGAGTCCCCCAGCCCTGTGCCCTGCGATGGACAGGCATCCCGTCCAGGCTGTACCTCAGCCCTGTGCCCTGCGATGGACTGGCATCCCATCCAGGCTGTACCCCAGCCCTGTGCCATGTGATGGACTGGCATCCCGTGCAGGGTGTCCCACAGCCCTGTGCCTTGCGATGGATTGGCATCCCGTCCAGGTTCTATCCCAGCCCTCTGCCCTGCGATGGACTGGCATCCCATCCAGGGTGTCCCCCAGCCCCGTGCCCTGTGATGGACTGGCATTCCATCCAGGCTGTACCCTGTGCCCTGTGATGCACTGGCATCCCGTCCAGGGTGTCCCCCAGACCTGTGCCTTGTGATGGACTGGCATCCCGTCCAGGGTGTCACCCAGCCCTGTGCCCTGCCATGGACAGGCATCCCGTCCAGGCTGTACCCCAGCCCTGTGCCCTGCGATGGACTGGCATCCCATCCAGGCTGTATCCCAGCCCTGTGCCCTGCGATGGACTGGCCTCCCATCCAGGGTGTCCCCCAGCCCCGTGCCCTGCGATGGACCGGAATCCCATCCAGGCTGTCCCCCAGCCTCGTGCCCTGCGATGGACCGGAATCCCATCCAGGCTGTCCCTCAGCCCTGTGCCCTGCGATGGACTGGCATCCCATCCAGGCTGTACCCTGTGCCTTGCGATGGACTGGCATCGCATCCAGGCTGTACCCCAGCCCTGTGCCCTGTGATGGACTGGCATCCCGTGCAGGGTGTCCCACAGCCCTGTGCCCTGCGATGGACTGGCCTCCCGTCCAGGGTGTCCCACAGCCCTGTGCCTTGCGATGTATTGGCATCCCGTCCAGGATGTATCCCAGCCCTCTGCCCTGCGATGGACTGGCATCCCATCCAGGGTGTCCCCCAGCCCCGTGCCCTGTGATGGACTGGCATTCCATCCAGGCTGTACCCTGTGCCCTGTGATGCACTGGCATCCCGTCCAGGGTGTCCCCCAGCCCCGTGCCCTGTGATGGACTGGAAACCCGTCCAGGGAGTCTCCCAGCCCTGTGCCCTGCGATGGACAGGCATCCCGTCCAGGCTGTACCTCAGCCCTGTGCCCTGCGATGGACTGGCATCCCGTGCAGGGTGTCCCACAGCCCAGTGCCCTGCGATGGACTGGCATCCCATCCAGGTTGTACCCCAGCCCTGTGCCATGTGATGGACTGGCATCCCGTGCAGGGTGTCCCACAGCCCTGTGCCCTGCGATGGACTGGCATCCCATCAAGGCTGTACCCCAGCCCAGTGCCCTGCGATGGACTGGCATCCCGTCCAGGGTGTCCCTCAGCCCTGTGCCCTGCGATGGACTGGCATCCCATCAAGGCTGCACCCCAGCCCAGTGCCCTGCGATGGACTGGCATCCCGTCCAGGGTGTCCCTCAGCCCTGTGCCCTGCAATGGACTGGCATCCCTTCCAGGCTGTACCCTGTGCCCTGTGATGGACTGGCATCCCGTCCAGTATGTCCCCCAGCCCCGCGCCCTGCGATGGACTGGCATCCCGTCCAGGGTGTACCCTGTGCCTTGCGATGGACTGGTATCCCGTCCAGGCTGTAACCCAGCCCTGTGCCCTGCGATGCACTGGCATCCCTTCCAGGCTGTACCCTGTGCCCTGTGATGGACTGGCATCCCGTCCAGGGTGTCCCCTAACCCCGCGCCCTGTGATGGACTGGCATCCTGTCCAGGCTGTACCCCAGACCTGTGCCCTGCGATGGACTGGCATCCCATCCAGGGTGTCCCCAAGCCCTGTACCCTGTGATGGACTGGCATCCCATCCAGGGTGTCCCCCAGCCCTGTGCCATGCGATGAACTGGCATCCCATCCAGGCTGTTCCCAGTGCCCTGTGATGGACTGGCATCCCGTCCAGGCTGTACCCCAGCCCTGTGCCCTGTGATAGACTGGCATCCCATGCAGGGTGTCCCACAGCCCTGTGCCCTGCGATGGACTGGCATCCCATCCAGGTTGTACCCCAGCCCTGTGCCCTGTGATGGACTGGCATCCCGTCCAGGGTGTCCCTCTGCCCTGTGCCCTGTGATGGACTTGCATTCCATCCAGGCTGTACCCCAGCCCTGTGATGGACTGGCATCCCGTCCAGGGTGTCCCCCAGCCCCGCGCCCTGTGATGGACTGTCATCCTGTCCAGGCTGTACCCCAGCCCTGTGCCCTGCGATGGACTGGTATCCCATCCAGGCTGTTCCCAGTTCCCTGTGATGGACTGGCATCGCGTCCAGGCTGTACCTCAGCCCCATGCCCTGTAATGGACTGGCATCCCATCCAGGCTGAACCCTCTGCCCTGTGATGGACGGGCATCCCATCTAAGCTGTACCCCAGCCCAGTGCCCTGTCATGGACATGCATCCCGTCCAGGGTGTCCCCCAGCCCTGTGCGCTGTGATGGACTGGCATCCCATCCAGGGTGTACCCTGTGCCCTGTGATGCACTGGCATCCCGTCCAGGGTGTCCCCCAGCCCTGTGCCCTGTGATGGACTGGCATCCCGTCCAGGGTGTCACCCAGCCCTGTGCCCTGCGATGGACAGGCATCCCGTCCAGGCTGTACCCCAGCCCTGTGCCCTGCGATGGACTGGCATCCCATCCAGGCAGTACCCTGTGCCTTGCGATGGACTGGTATCCCGTCCAGGGTGTCCCCCAGCCCCGTGCCCTGCGATGGACCGGAATCCCATCCAGGCTGTCCCTCAGCCCTGTGCCCTGTGATGGACTTGCATTCCATCCAGGCTGTACCCCAGCCCTGTGCCCTGTGATGGACTGGCATCCCGTGCAGGGTGTCCCACATCCCTGTGCCCTGCGATGGACTGGCCTCCCATCCAGGGTGTCCCCAAGCCCCGTGCCCTGCAAAGGACCGGAATCCCATCCAGGCTGTCCCTCAGCCCTGTGCCCTGCGATGGACTGGCATCCCATCCAGGCTGTACCCTGTGCCTTGCGATGGACTGGTATCCCGTCCAGGCTGTAACCCAGCCCTGTGCCCTGCGATGCACTGGCATCCCTTCCAGGCTGTACCCTGTGCCCTGTGATGGACTGGCATCCCGTCCAGGGTGTCCCCTAACCCCGCGCCCTGTGATGGACTGGCATCCTGTCCAGGCTGTACCCCAGACCTGTGCCCTGCGATGGACTGGCATCCCATCCAGGGTGTCCCCCAGCCCTGTACCCTGTGACGGACTGGCATCCCATCCAGGGTGTCCCCCAGTCCTGTGCCATGCGATGGACTGGCATCCCATCCAGGGTGTCCCCCAGCCCTGTGCCCTGCGATGGACTGGCATCCCATCCAGGCTGTACCCCAGCCCTGTGCCCAGTGATGGACTGGCATCCCATCCAGGTTGTTACCCAGCACCGTGCCCTGCGATGGACTGGCATCCCGTCCAGGTTGTACCCCAGCACCCTGCCCTGCGATAGACTGGCATCCCGTCCAGGGTGTCCCTCAGCCCTGTGCCCTGCGATGGACTGGCATCCCTTCCAGGCTGTACCCTGTGCCCTCTGATGGACTGGCATCCCGTCCAGGGTGTCCCCCAACCCCGCGCCCTGTGATAGACTGGCATCCTGTCCAGGCTGTACCCCAGACCTGTGCCCTGCGATGGACTGGCATCCCATCCAGGCTGTTCCCAGTGCCCTGTGATGGACTGGCATCCCGTCCAGGCTGTACCCCAGCCCTGTGCCCTGTGATAGACTGGCATCCCGTGCAGGGTGTCCCACAGCCCTGTGCCCTGCGATGGAATGGCATCCCATCCAGGTTGTACCCCAGCCCTGTGCCCTGTGATGGACTGGCATCCCGTGCAGGGTGTCCCACAGCCCTGTGCCCTGCGATGGACTGGCATCCCATCAAGGCTGTACCCCAGCCCAGTGCCCTGCGATGAACTGGCATCCCGTCCAGGGTGTCCCTCAGCCCTGTGCCCTGCAATGGACTGGCATCCCTTCCAGGCTGTACCCTGTGCCCTGTGATGGACTGGCATCCCGTCCAGGGTGTCCCCCAGCCCCGCGCCCTGTGATGGACTGTCATCCTGTCCAGGCTGTACCCCAGCCCTGTGCCCTGCGATGGACTGGTATCCCATCCAGGCTGTTCCCAGTGCCCTGTGATGGACTGGCATCGCGTCCAGGCTGTACCTCAGCCCCATGCCCTGTAATGGACTGGCATCCCATCCAGGCTGAACCCTCTGCCCTGTGATGGACGGGCATCCCATCTAAGCTGTACCCCAGCCCAGTGCCCTGTCATGGACATGCATCCCGTCCAGGGTGTCCCCCAGCCCTGTGCGCTGTGATGGACTGGCATCCCATCCAGGGAGTCCCCCAGCCCTGTGCCCTGCGATGGACAGGCATCCCGTCCAGGCTGTACCTCAGCCCTGTGCCCTGCGATGGACTGGCATCCTGTCCAGGCTGTACCCCAGACCTCTGCCCTGCGATGGACTGGCATCCCATCCAGGGTGTCCCCCAGCCCTCTACCCTGTGATGGACTGGCATCCCATCCAGGGTGTCCCCCAGCCCTGTGCCATGCGATGGACTGGCATCCCATCCAGGGTGTCCCCCAGCCCTGTGCCCTGCGATGGACTGGCATCCAATCCAGGCTGTACCCCAGCCCTGTGCCCTGTGATGGACTGGCATCCCATCCAGGTTGTTACCCAGCA
The DNA here is from genome assembly GCF_023856365.1 of Brienomyrus brachyistius. NCBI lineage: Eukaryota > Metazoa > Chordata > Actinopteri > Osteoglossiformes > Mormyridae > Brienomyrus > Brienomyrus brachyistius. Next base: position 24,552 of record NW_026042490.1, on the reverse strand, counting down.
CCGTGCCCTGCGATGGACTGGCATCCCGTCCAGGTTGTACCCCAGCACCCTGCCCTACGATTGACTGGCATCCCGTCCAGGGTGTCCCTCAGCCCTGAGCCCTGCGATGGACTGGCATCCCTTCCAGGCTGTACCCTGTGCCCTCTGATGGACTGGCATCCCGTCCAGGGTGTCCCCCAACCCCGCGCCCTGTGATGGACTGGCATCCTGTCCAGGCTGTACCCCAGACCTGTGCCCTGCGATGGACTGGTATCCCATCCAGGCTGTTCCCAGTGCCCTGTGATGGACTGGCATCCCGTCCAGGCTGTACCCCAGCCCTGTGCCCTGTGATAGACTGGCATCCCGTGCAGGGTGTCCCACAGCCCAGTGCCCTGCGATGGACTGGCATCCCATTCAGGTTGTACCCCAGCCCTGTGCCCTGTGATGGACTGGCATCCCGTGCAGGGTGTCCCACAGCCCTGTGCCCTGCGATGGACTGGCATCCCATCAAGGCTGTACCACAGCCCAGTGCCCTGCGATGGACTGGCATCCCGTCCAGGGTGTCCCTCAGCCCTCTGCCCTGCAATGGACTGGCATCCCTTCCAGGCTGTACCCTGTGCCCTGTGATGGACTGGCATCCCGTCCAGGATGTCCCCCAGCCCCGCGCCCTGTGATGGACTGTCATCCTGTCCAGGCTGTACCCCAGCCCTGTGCCCTGCGATGGACTGGTATCCCATCCAGGCTGTTCCCAGTGCCCTGTGATGGACTGGCATCGCGTCCAGGCTGTACCTCAGCCCCATGCCCTGTAATGGACTGGCATCCCATCCAGGCTGAACCCTCTGCCCTGTGATGGACGGGCATCTCATCTAAGCTGTACCCCAGCCCAGTGCCCTGTCATGGACATGCATCCCGTCCAGGGTGTCCCCCAGCCCTGTGCGCTGTGATGGACTGGCATCCCATCCAGGGTGTACCCCAGCCCCGTGCCCTATGATGGACTGGCAACCCGTCCAGGGAGTCCCCCAGCCTTGTGCCCTGCGATGGACAGGCATCCCGTCCAGGCTGTACCTCAGCCCTGTGCCCTGCGATGGACTGGCATCCCATCCAGGCTGTACCCCAGCCCTGTGCCATGTGATGGACTGGCATCCCGTGCAGGGTGTCCCACAGCCCTGTGCCTTGCGATGGATTGGCATCCCGTCCAGGTTGTATCCCAGCCCTCTGCCCTGCGATGGACTGGCATCCCATCCAGGGTGTCCCCCAGCCCCGTGCCCTGTGATGGACTGGCATTCCATCCAGGCTGTACCCTGTGCCCTGTGATGCACTGGCATCCCGTCCAGGGTGTCCCCCAGACCTGTGCCCTGTGATGGACTGGCATCCCGTCCAGGGTGTCACCCAGCCCTGTGCCCTGCCATGGACAGGCATCCCGTCCAGGCTGTACCCCAGCCCTGTGCCCTGCGATGGACTGGCATCCCATCCAGGCTGTACCCCAGCCCTGTGCCCTGCGATGGACTGGCCTCCCATCCAGGGTGTCCCCCAGCCCCGTGCCCTGCGATGGACCGGAATCCCATCCAGGCTGTCCCCCAGCCTCGTGCCCTGCGATGGACCGGAATCCCATCCAGGCTGTCCCTCAGCCCTGTGACCTGCGATGGACTGGCATCCCATCCAGGCTGTACCCTGTGCCTTGCGATGGACTGGCATCGCATCCAGGCTGTACCCCAGCCCTGTGCCCTGTGATGGACTGGCATCCCGTGCAGGGTGTCCCACAGCCCTGTGCCCTGCGATGGACTGGCCTCCCGTCCAGGGTGTCCCACAGCCCTGTGCCTTGCGATGTATTGGCATCCCGTCCAGGATGTATCCCAGCCCTCTGCCCTGCGATGGACTGGCATCCCATCCAGGGTGTCCCCCAGCCCCGTGCCCTGTGATGGACTGGCATTCCATCCAGGCTGTACCCTGTGCCCTGTGATGCACTGGCATCCCGTCCAGGGTGTCCCCCAGCCCCGTGCCCTGTGATGGACTGGAAACCCGTCCAGGGAGTCTCCCAGCCCTGTGCCCTGCGATGGACAGGCATCCCGTCCAGGCTGTACCTCAGCCCTGTGCCCTGCGATGGACTGGCATCCCGTGCAGGGTGTCCCACAGCCCAGTGCCCTGCGATGGACTGGCATCCCATCCAGGTTGTACCCCAGCCCTGTGCCCTGTGATGGACTGGCATCCCGTGCAGGGTGTCCCACAGCCCTGTGCCCTGCGATGGACTGGCATCCCATCAAGGCTGTACCCCAGCCCAGTGCCCTGCGATGGACTGGCATCCCGTCCAGGGTGTCCCTCAGCCCTGTGCCCTGCGATGGACTGGCATCCCATCAAGGCTGTACCCCAGCCCAGTGCCCTGCGATGGACTGGCATCCCGTCCAGGGTGTCCCTCAGCCCTGTGCCCTGCAATGGACTGGCATCCCTTCCAGGCTGTACCCTGTGCCCTGTGATGGACTGGCATCCCGTCCAGTATGTCCCCCAGCCCCGCGCCCTGCGATGGACTGGCATCCCGTCCAGGGTGTACCCTGTGCCTTGCGATGGACTGGTATCCCGTCCAGGCTGTAACCCAGCCCTGTGCCCTGCGATGCACTGGCATCCCTTCCAGGCTGTACCCTGTGCCCTGTGATGGACTGGCATCCCGTCCAGGGTGTCCCCTAACCCCGCGCCCTGTGATGGACTGGCATCCTGTCCAGGCTGTACCCCAGACCTGTGCCCTGCGATGGACTGGCATCCCATCCAGGGTGTCCCCAAGCCCTGTACCCTGTGATGGACTGGCATCCCATCCAGGGTGTCCCCCAGCCCTGTGCCATGCGATGGACTGGCATCCCATCCAGGCTGTTCCCAGTGCCCTGTGATGGACTGGCATCCCGTCCAGGCTGTACCCCAGCCCTGTGCCCTGTGATAGACTGGCATCCCATGCAGGGTGTCCCACAGCCCTGTGCCCTGCGATGGACTGGCATCCCATCCAGGTTGTACCCCAGCCCTGTGCCCTGTGATGGACTGGCATCCCGTCCAGGGTGTCCCTCTGCCCTGTGCCCTGTGATGGACTTGCATTCCATCCAGGCTGTACCCCAGCCCTGTGATGGACTGGCATCCCGTCCAGGGTGTCCCCCAGCCCCGCGCCCTGTGATGGACTGTCATCCTGTCCAGGCTGTACCCCAGCCCTGTGCCCTGCGATGGACTGGTATCCCATCCAGGCTGTTCCCAGTTCCCTGTGATGGACTGGCATCGCGTCCAGGCTGTACCTCAGCCCCATGCCCTGTAATGGACTGGCATCCCATCCAGGCTGAACCCTCTGCCCTGTGATGGACGGGCATCCCATCTAAGCTGTACCCCAGCCCAGTGCCCTGTCATGGACATGCATCCCGTCCAGGGTGTCCCCCAGCCCTGTGCGCTGTGATGGACTGGCATCCCATCCAGGGTGTACCCTGTGCCCTGTGATGCACTGGCATCCCGTCCAGGGTGTCCCCCAGCCCTGTGCCCTGTGATGGACTGGCATCCCGTCCAGGGTGTCACCCAGCCCTGTGCCCTGCGATGGACAGGCATCCCGTCCAGGCTGTACCCCAGCCCTGTGCCCTGCGATGGACTGGCATCCCATCCAGGCTGTACCCCAGCCCTGTGCCCTGCGATGGACTGGCCTCCCATCCAGGGTGTCCCCCAGCCCCGTGCCCTGCGATGGACCGGAATCCCATCCAGGCTGTCCCCCAGCCTCGTGCCCTGCGATGGACCGGAATCCCATCCAGGCTGTCCCTCAGCCCTGTGACCTGCGATGGACTGGCATCCCATCCAGGCTGTACCCTGTGCCTTGCGATGGACTGGCATCGCATCCAGGCTGTACCCCAGCCCTGTGCCCTGTGATGGACTGGCATCCCGTGCAGGGTGTCCCACAGCCCTGTGCCCTGCGATGGACTGGCCTCCCGTCCAGGGTGTCCCACAGCCCTGTGCCTTGCGATGTATTGGCATCCCGTCCAGGATGTATCCCAGCCCTCTGCCCTGCGATGGACTGGCATCCCATCCAGGGTGTCCCCCAGCCCCGTGCCCTGTGATGGACTGGCATTCCATCCAGGCTGTACCCTGTGCCCTGTGATGCACTGGCATCCCGTCCAGGGTGTCCCCCAGCCCCGTGCCCTGTGATGGACTGGAAACCCGTCCAGGGAGTCTCCCAGCCCTGTGCCCTGCGATGGACAGGCATCCCGTCCAGGCTGTACCTCAGCCCTGTGCCCTGCGATGGACTGGCATCCCGTGCAGGGTGTCCCACATCCCAGTGCCCTGCGATGGACTGGCATCCCATCCAGGTTGTACCCCAGCCCTGTGCCCTGTGATGGACTGGCATCCCGTGCAGGGTGTCCCACAGCCCTGTGCCCTGCGATGGACTGGCATCCCATCAAGGCTGTACCCCAGCCCAGTGCCCTGCGATGGACTGGCATCCCGTCCAGGGTGTCCCTCAGCCCTGTGCCCTGCGATGGACTGGCATCCCATCAAGGCTGTACCCCAGCCCAGTGCCCTGCGATGGACTGGCATCCCGTCCAGGGTGTCCCTCAGCCCTGTGCCCTGCAATGGACTGGCATCCCTTCCAGGCTGTACCCTGTGCCCTGTGATGGACTGGCATCCCGTCCAGTATGTCCCCCAGCCCCGCGCCCTGCGATGGACTGGCATCCCGTCCAGGCTGTAACCCAGCCCTGTGCCCTGCGATGCACTGGCATCCCTTCCAGGCTGTACCCTGTGCCCTGTGATGGACTGGCATCCCGTCCAGGGTGTCCCCTAACCCCGCGCCCTGTGATGGACTGGCATCCTGTCCAGGCTGTACCCCAGACCTGTGCCCTGCGATGGACTGGCATCCCATCCAGGGTGTCCCCAAGCCCTGTACCCTGTGATGGACTGGCATCCCATCCAGGGTGTCCCCCAGCCCTGTGCCATGCGATGGACTGGCATCCCATCCAGGCTGTTCCCAGTGCCCTGTGATGGACTGGCATCCCGTCCAGGCTGTACCCCAGCCCTGTGCCCTGTGATAGACTGGCATCCCATGCAGGGTGTCCCACAGCCCTGTGCCCTGCGATGGACTGGCATCCCATCCAGGTTGTACCCCAGCCCTGTGCCCTGTGATGGACTGGCATCCCGTCCAGGGTGTCCCTCTGCCCTGTGCCCTGTGATGGACTTGCATTCCATCCAGGCTGTACCCCAGCCCTGTGATGGACTGGCATCCCGTCCAGGGTGTCCCCAGCCCCGCGCCCTGTGATGGACTGTCATCCTGTCCAGGCTGTACCCCAGCCCTGTGCCCTGCGATGGACTGGTATCCCATCCAGGCTGTTCCCAGTTCCCTGTGATGGACTGGCATCGCGTCCAGGCTGTACCTCAGCCCCATGCCCTGTAATGGACTGGCATCCCATCCAGGCTGAACCCTCTGCCCTGTGATGGACGGGCATCCCATCTAAGCTGTACCCCAGCCCAGTGCCCTGTCACGGACATGCATCCCGTCCAGGGTGTCCCCCAGCCCTGTGCGCTGTGATGGACTGGCATCCCATCCAGGGTGTACCCTGTGCCCTGTGATGCACTGGCATCCCGTCCAGGGTGTCCCCCAGCCCTGTGCCCTGTGATGGACTGGCATCCCGTCCAGGGTGTCACCCAGCCCTGTGCCCTGCGATGGACAGGCATCCCGTCCAGGCTGTACCCCAGCCCTGTGCCCTGCGATGGACTGGCATCCTGTCCAGGCTGTACCCTGTGCCTTGCGATGGACTGGTATCCCGTCCAGGGTGTCCCCCAGCCCCGTGCCCTGCGATGGACCGGAATCCCATCCAGGCTGTCCCTCAGCCCTGTGCCCTGTGATGGACTTGCATTCCATCCAGGCTGTACCCCAGCCCTGTGCCCTGTGATGGACTGGCATCCCGTGCAGGGTGTCCCACATCCCTGTGCCCTGCGATGGACTGGCCTCCCGTCCAGGGTGTCCCCAAGCCCCGTGCCCTGCAAAGGACCGGAATCCCATCCAGGCTGTCCCTCAGCCCTGTGCCCTGCGATGGACTGGCATCCCATCCAGGCTGTACCCTGTGCCTTTCGATGGACTGGTATCCCGTCCAGGCTGTAACCCAGCCCTGTGCCCTGCGATGCACTGGCATCCCTTCCAGGCTGTACCCTGTGCCCTGTGATGGACTGGCATCCCGTCCAGGGTGTCCCCTAACCCCGCGCCCTGTGATGGACTGGCATCCTGTCCAGGCTGTACCCCAGACCTGTGCCCTGCGATGGACTGGCATCCCATCCAGGGTGTCCCCCAGCCCTGTACCCTGTGACGGACTGGCATCCCATCCAGGGTGTCCCCCAGCCCTGTGCCATGCGATGGACTGGCATCCCATCCAGGGTGTCCCCCAGCCCTGTGCCCTGCGATGGACTGGCATCCCATCCAGGCTGTACCCCAGCCCTGTGCCCAGTGATGGACTGGCATCCCATCCAGGTTGTTACCCAGCACCGTGCCCTGCGATGGACTGGCATCCCGTCCAGGTTGTACCCCAGCACCCTGCCCTGCGATAGACTGGCATCCCGTCCAGGGTGTCCCTCAGCCCTGTGCCCTGCGATGGACTGGCATCCCTTCCAGGCTGTACCCTGTGCCCTCTGATGGACTGGCATCCCGTCCAGGGTGTCCCCCTACCCCGCGCCCTGTGATAGACTGGCATCCTGTCCAGGCTGTACCCCAGACCTGTGCCCTGCGATGGACTGGCATCCCATCCAGGCTGTTCCCAGTGCCCTGTGATGGACTGGCATCCCGTCCAGGCTGTACCCCAGCCCTGTGCCCTGTGATAGACTGGCATCCCGTGCAGGGTGTCCCACAGCCCTGTGCCCTGCGATGGAATGGCATCCCATCCAGGTTGTACCCCAGCCCTGTGCCCTGTGATGGACTGGCATCCCGTGCAGGGTGTCCCACAGCCCTGTGCCCTGCGATGGACTGGCATCCCATCAAGGCTGTACCCCAGCCCAGTGCCCTGCGATGAACTGGCATCCCGTCCAGGGTGTCCCTCAGCCCTGTGCCCTGCAATGGACTGGCATCCCTTCCAGGCTGTACCCTGTGCCCTGTGATGGACTGGCATCCCGTCCAGGGTGTCCCCCAGCCCCGCGCCCTGTGATGGACTGTCATCCTGTCCAGGCTGTACCCCAGCCCTGTGCCCTGCGATGGACTGGTATCCCATCCAGGCTGTTCCCAGTGCCCTGTGATGGACTGGCATCGCGTCCAGGCTGTACCTCAGCCCCATGCCCTGTAATAGACTGGCTTCCCATCCAGGCTGAACCCTCTGCCCTGTGATGGACGGGCATCCCATCTAAGCTGTACCCGAGCCCAGTGCCCTGTCATGGACATGCATCCCGTCCAGGGTGTCCCCCAGCCCTGTGCGCTGTGATGGACTGGCATCCCATCCAGGGTGTACCCCAGCCCCGTGCCCTGTGATGGACTGGCAACCCATCCAGGGAGTCCCCCAGCCCTGTGCCCTGCGATGGACAGGCATCCCGTCCAGGCTGTACCTCAGCCCTGTGCCCTGCGATGGACTGGCATCCTGTCCAGGCTGTACCCCAGACCTCTGCCCTGCGATGGACTGGCATCCCATCCAGGGTGTCCCCCAGCCCTGTACCCTGTGATGGACTGGCATCCCATCCAGGGTGTCCCCCAGCCCTGTGCCATGCGATGGACTGGCATCCCATCCAGGGTGTCCCCCAGCCCTGTGCCCTGCGATGGACTGGCATCCAATCCAGGCTGTACCCCAGCCCTGTGCCCTGTGATGGACTGGCATCCCATCCAGGTTGTTACCCAGCACCGTGCCCTGCGATGGACTGGCATCCCGTCCAGGTTGTACCCCAGCACCCTGCCCTGCGATTGACTGGCATCCCGTCCAGGGTGTCCCTCAGCCCTGAGCCCTGCGATGGACTGGCATCCCTTCCAGGCTGTACCCTGTGCCCTCTGATGGACTGGCATCCCGTCCAGGGTGTCCCCCAACCCCGCGCCCTGTGATGGACTGGCATCCTGTCCAGGCTGTACCCCAGACCTGTGCCCTGCGATGGACTGGCATCCCATCCAGGCTGTTCCCAGTGCCCTGTGATGGACTGGCATCCCGTCCAGGCTGTACCCCAGCCCTGTGCCCTGTGATAGACTGGCATCCCGTGCAGGGTGTCCCACAGCCCAGTGCCCTGCGATGGACTGGCATCCCATCCAGGTTGTACCCCTGCCCTGTGCCCTGTGATGGACTGGCATCCCGTGCAGGGTGTCCCACAGCCCTGTGCCCTGCGATGGACTGGCATCCCATCAAGGCTGTACCCCAGCCCAGTGCCCTGCGATGAACTGGCATCCCGTCCAGGGTGTCCCTCAGCCCTCTGCCCTGCAATGGACTGGCATCCCTTCCAGGCTGTACCCTGTGCCCTGTGATTGACTGGCATCCCGTCCAGGATGTCCCCCAGCCCCGCGCCCTGTGATGGACTGTCATCCTGTCCAGGCTGTACCCCAGCCCTGTGCCCTGCGATGGACTGGTATCCCATCCAGGCTTTTCCCAGTGCCCTGTGATGGACTGGCATCGCGTCCAGGCTGTACCTCAGCCCCATGCCCTGTAATGGACTGGCATCCCATCCAGGCTGAACCCTCTGCCCTGTGATGGACGGGCATCCCATCTAAGCTGTACCCCAGCCCAGTGCCCTGTCATGGACATGCATCCCGTCCAGGGTGTCCCCCAGCCCTGTGCGCTGTGATGGACTGGCATCCCATCCAGGGTGTACCCCAGCCCCGTGCCCTATGATGGACTGGCAACCCGTCCAGGGAGTCCCCCAGCCCTGTGCCCTGCGATGGACAGGCATCCCGTCCAGGCTGTACCTCAGCCCTGTGCCCTGCGATGGACTGGCATCTCATCCAGGCTGTACCCCAGCCCTGTGCCATGTGATGGACTGGCATCCCGTGTAGGGTGTCCCACAGCCCTGTGCCTTGCGATGGATTGGCATCCCGTCCAGGATGTATCCCAGCCCTCTGCCCTGCGATGGACTGGCATCCCATCCAGGGTGTCCCCCAGCCCCGTGCCCTGTGATGGACTGGCATTCCATCCAGGCTGTACCCTGTGCCCTGTGATGCACTGGCATCCCGTCCAGGGTGTCCCCCAGCCCTGTGCCCTGTGATGGACTGGCATCCCGTCCAGGGTGTCACCCAGCCCTGTGCCCTGCCATGGACAGGCATCCCGTCCAGGCTGTACTCCAGCCCAGTGCCCTGCGATGGACTGGCATCCCATCCAGGCTGTACCCCAGCCCTGTGCCCTGCGATGGACTGGCCTCCGATCCAGGGTGTCCCCCAGCCCCGTGCCCTGCGATGGACCGGAATCCCATCCAGGCTGTCCCCCAGCCCCGTGCCCTGCGATGGACCGGAATCCCATCCAGGCTGTCCCTCAGCCCTGTGCCCTGCGATGGACTGGCATCCCATCCAGGCTGTACCCTGTGCCTTGCGATGGACTGGCATCGCATCCAGGCTGTACCCCAGCCCTGTGCCCTGTGATGGACTGGCATCCCGTGCAGGGTGTCCCACAGCCCTGTGCCCTGCGATGGACTGGCCTCCCGTCCAGGGTGTCCCACAGCCCTGTGCCTTGCGATGTATTGGCATCCCGTCCAGGATGTATCCCAGCCCTCTGCCCTGCGATGGACTGGCATCCCATCCAGGGTGTCCCCCAGCCCCGTGCCCTGTGATGGACTGGCATTCCATCCAGGCTGTACCCTGTGCCCTGTGATGCACTGGCATCCCGTCCAGGGTGTCCCCCAGCCCCGTGCCCTGTGATGGACTGGAAACCCGTCCAGGGAGTCTCCCAGCCCTGTGCCCAGCGATGGACAGGCATCCCGTCCAGGCTGTACCTCAGCCCTGTGCCCTGCGATGGACTGGCATCCCGTGCAGGGTGTCCCACAGCCCAGTGCCCTGCGATGGACTGGCATCCCATCCAGGTTGTACCCCAGCCCTGTGCCCTGTGATGGACTGGCATCCCGTGCAGGGTGTCCCACAGCCCTGTGCCCTGCGATGGACTGGCATCCCATCAAGGCTGTACCCCAGCCCAGTGCCCTGCGATGGACTGGCATCCCGTCCAGGGTGTCCCTCAGCCCTGTGCCCTGCGATGGACGGGCATCCCATCTAAGCTGTACCCCAGCCCAGTGCCCTGTCATGGACATGCATCCCGTCCAGGGTGTCCCCCAGCCCTGTGCGCTGTGATGGACTGGCATCCCATCCAGGGAGTCCCCCAGCCCTGTGCCCTGCGATGGACAGGCATCCCGTCCAGGCTGTACCTCAGCCCTGTGCCCTGCGATGGACTGGCATCCTGTCCAAGCTGTACCCCAGACCTCTGCCCTGCGATGGACTGGCATCCCATCCAGGGTGTCCCCCAGCCCTCTACCCTGTGATGGACTGGCATCCCATCCAGGGTGTCCCCCAGCCCTGTGCCATGCGATGGACTGGCATCCCATCCAGGGTGTCCCCCAGCCCTGTGCCCTGCGATGGACTGGCATCCAATCCAGGCTGTACCCCAGCCCTGTGCCCTGTGATGGACTGGCATCCCATCCAGGTTGTTACCCAGCACCGTGCCCTGCGATGGACTGGCATCCCGTCCAGGTTGTACCCCAGCACCCTGCCCTGCGATTGACTGGCATCCCGTCCAGGGTGTCCCTCAGCCCTGAGCCCTGCGATGGACTGGCATCCCTTCCAGGCTGTACCCTGTGCCCTCTGATGGACTGGCATCCCGTCCAGGGTGTCCCCCAACCCCGCGCCCTGTGATGGACTGGCATCCTGTCCAGGCTGTACCCCAGACCTGTGCCCTGCGATGGACTGGCATCCCATCCAGGCTGTTCCCAGAGCCCTGTGATGGACTGGCATCCCGTCCAGGCTGTACCCCAGCCCTGTGCCCTGTGATAGACTGGCATCCCGTGCAGGGTGTCCCACAGCCCAGTGCCCTGCGATGGACTGGCATCCCATCCAGGTTGTACCCCTGCCCTGTGCCCTGTGATGGACTGGCATCCCGTGCAGGGTGTCCCACAGCCCTGTGCCCTGCGATGGACTGGCATCCCATCAAGGCTGTACCCCAGCCCAGTGCCCTGCGATGGACTGGCATCCCGTCCAGGGTGTCCCTCAGCCCTCTGCCCTGCAATGGACTGGCATCCCTTCCAGGCTGTACCCTGTGCCCTGTGATGGACTGGCATCCCGTCCAGGATGTCCCCCAGCCCCGCGCCCTGTGATGGACTGTCATCCTGTCCAGGCTGTACCCCAGCCCTGTTCCCTGCGATGGACTGGTATCCCATCCAGGCTTTTCCCAGTGCCCTGTGATGGACTGGCATCGCGTCCAGGCTGTACCTCAGCCCCATGCCCTGTAATGGACTGGCATCCCATCCAGGCTGAACCCTCTGCCCTGTGATGGACGGGCATCCCATCTAAGCTGTACCCCAGCCCAGTGCCCTGTCATGGACATGCATCCCGTCCAGGGTGTCCCCCAGCCCTGTGCGCTGTGATGGACTGGCATCCCATCCAGGGTGTACCCCAGCCCCGTGCCCTATGATGGACTGGCAACCCGTCCAGGGAGTCCCCCAGCCCTGTGCCCTGCGATGGACAGGCATCCCGTCCAGGCTGTACCTCAGCCCTGTGCCCTGCGATGGACTGGCATCTCATCCAGGCTGTACCCCAGCCCTGTGCCATGTGATGGACTGGCATCCCGTGTAAGGTGTCCCACAGCCCTGTGCCTTGCGATGGATTGGCATCCCGTCCAGGATGTATCCCAGCCCTCTGCCCTGCGATGGACTGGCATCCCATCCAGGGTGTCCCCCAGCCCCGTGCCCTGTGATGGACTGGCATTCCATCCAGGCTGTACCCTGTGCCCTGTGATGCACTGGCATCCCGTCCAGGGTGTCCCCCAGCCCTGTGCCCTGTGATGGACTGGCATCCCGTCCAGGGTGTCACCCAGCCCTGTGCCCTGCCATGGACAGGCATCCCGTCCAGGCTGTACCCCAGCCCTGTGCCCTGCGATGGACTGGCATCCCATCCAGGCTGTACCCCAGCCCTGTGCCCTGCGATGGACTGGCCTCCGATCCAGGGTGTCCCCCAGCCCCGTGCCCTGCGATGGACCGGAATCCCATCCAGGCTGTCCCCCAGCCCCGTGCCCTGCGATGGACCGGAATCCCATCCAGGCTGTCCCTCAGCCCTGTGCCCTGCGATGGACTGGCATCCCATCCAGGCTGTACCCTGTGCCTTGCGATGGACTGGCATCGCATCCAGGCTGTACCCCAGCCCTGTGCCCTGTGATGGACTGGCATCCCGTGCAGGGTGTCCCACAGCCCTGTGCCCTGCGATGGACTGGCCTCCCGTCCAGGGTGTCCCACAGCCCTGTGCCTTGCGATGTATTGGCATCCCGTCCAGGATGTATCCCAGCCCTCTGCCCTGCGATGGACTGGCATCCCATCCAGGGTGTCCCCCAGCCCCGTGCCCTGTGATGGACTGGCATTCCATCCAGGCTGTACCCTGTGCCCTGTGATGCACTGGCATCCCGTCCAGGGTGTCCCCCAGCCCCGTGCCCTGTGATGGACTGGAAACCCGTCCAGGGAGTCTCCCAGCCCTGTGCCCAGCGATGGACAGGCATCCCGTCCAGGCTGTACCTCAGCCCTGTGCCCTGCGATGGACTGGCATCCCGTGCAGGGTGTCCCACAGCCCAGTGCCATGCGATGGACTGGCATCCCATCCAGGTTGTACCCCAGCCCTGTGCCCTGTGATGGACTGGCATCCCGTGCAGGGTGTCCCACAGCCCTGTGCCCTGCGATGGACTGGCATCCCATCAAGGCTGTACCCCAGCCCAGTGCCCTGCGATGGACTGGCATCCCGTCCAGGGTGTCCCTCAGCCCTGTGCCCTGCGATGGACGGGCATCCCATCTAAGCTGTACCCCAGCCCAGTGCCCTGTCATGGACATGCATCCCGTCCAGGGTGTCCCCCAGCCCTGTGCGCTGTGATGGACTGGCATCCAATCCAGGGAGTCCCCCAGCCCTGTGCCCTGCGATGGACAGGCATCCCGTCCAGGCTGTACCTCAGCCCTGTGCCCTGCGATGGACTGGCATCCTGTCCAGGCTGTACCCCAGACCTCTGCCCTGCGATGGACTGGCATCCCATCCAGGGTGTCCCCCAGCCCTCTACCCTGTGATGGACTGGCATCCCATCCAGGGTGTCCCCCAGCCCTGTGCCATGCGATGGACTGGCATCCCATCCAGGGTGTCCCCCAGCCCTGTGCCCTGCGATGGACTGGCATCCAATCCAGGCTGTACCCCAGCCCTGTGCCCTGTGATGGACTGGCATCCCATCCAGGTTGTTACCCAGCACCGTGCCCTGCGATGGACTGGCATCCCGTCCAGGTTGTACCCCAGCACCCTGCCCTACGATTGACTGGAATCCCGTCCAGGGTGTCCCTCAGCCCTGAGCCCTGCGATGGACTGGCATCCCTTCCAGGCTGTACCCTGTGCCCTCTGATGGACTGGCATCCCGTCCAGGGTGTCCCCCAACCCCGCGCCCTGTGATGGACTGGCATCCTGTCCAGGCTGTACCCCAGACCTGTGCCCTGCGATGGACTGGTATCCCATCCAGGCTGTTCCCAGTGCCCTGTGATGGACTGGCATCCCGTCCAGGCTGTACCCCAGCCCTGTGCCCTGTGATAGACTGGCATCCCGTGCAGGGTGTCCCACAGCCCAGTGCCCTGCGATGGACTGGCATCCCATTCAGGTTGTACCCCAGCCCTGTGCCCTGTGATGGACTGGCATCCCGTGCAGGGTGTCCCACAGCCCTGTGCCCTGCGATGGACTGGCATCCCATCAAGGCTGTACCACAGCCCAGTGCCCTGCGATGGACTGGCATCCCGTCCAGGGTGTCCCTCAGCCCTCTGCCCTGCAATGGACTGGCATCCCTTCCAGGCTGTACCCTGTGCCCTGTGATGGACTGGCATCCCGTCCAGGATGTCCCCCAGCCCCGCGCCCTGTGATGGACTGTCATCCTGTCCAGGCTGTACCCCAGCCCTGTGCCCTGCGATGGACTGGTATCCCATCCAGGCTGTTCCCAGTGCCCTGTGATGGACTGGCATCGCGTCCAGGCTGTACCTCAGCCCCATGCCCTGTAATGGACTGGCATCCCATCCAGGCTGAACCCTCTGCCCTGTGATGGACGGGCATCTCATCTAAGCTGTAACCCAGCCCAGTGCCCTGTCATGGACATGCATCCCGTCCAGGGTGTCCCCCAGCCCTGTGCGCTGTGATGGACTGGCATCCCATCCAGGGTGTACCCCAGCCCCGTGCCCTATGATGGACTGGCAACCCGTCCAGGGAGTCCCCCAGCCCTGTGCCCTGCGATGGACAGGCATCCCGTCCAGGCTGTACCTCAGCCCTGTGCCCTGCGATGGACTGGCATCCCATCCAGGCTGTACCCCAGCCCTGTGCCATGTGATGGACTGGCATCCCGTGCAGGGTGTCCCACAGCCCTGTGCCTTGCGATGGATTGGCATCCCGTCCAGGTTGTATCCCAGCCCTCTGCCCTGCGATGGACTGGCATCCCATCCAGGGTGTCCCCCAGCCCCGTGCCCTGTGATGGACTGGCATTCCATCCAGGCTGTACCCTGTGCCCTGTGATGCACTGGCATCCCGTCCAGGGTGTCCCCCAGACCTGTGCCCTGTGATGGACTGGCATCCCGTCCAGGGTGTCACCCAGCCCTGTGCCCTGCCATGGACAGGCATCCCTTCCAGGCTGTACCCCAGCCCTGTGCCCTGCGATGGACTGGCATCCCATCCAGGCTGTACCCCAGCCCTGTGCCCTGCGATGGACTGGCCTCCCATCCAGGGTGTCCCCCAGCCCCGTGCCCTGCGATGGACCGGAATCCCATCCAGGCTGTCCCCCAGCCTCGTGCCCTGCGATGGACCGGAATCCCATCCAGGCTGTCCCTCAGCCCTGTGCCCTGCGATGGACTGGCATCCCATCCAGGCTGTACCCTGTGCCTTGCGATGGACTGGCATCGCATCCAGGCTGTACCCCAGCCCTGTGCCCTGTGATGGACTGGCATCCCGTGCAGGGTGTCCCACAGCCCTGTGCCCTGCGATGGACTGGCCTCCCGTCCAGGGTGTCCCACAGCCCTGTGCCTTGCGATGTATTGGCATCCCGTCCAGGATGTATCCCAGCCCTCTGCCCTGCGATGGACTGGCATCCCATCCAGGGTGTCCCCCAGCCCCGTGCCCTGTGATGGACTGGCATTCCATCCAGGCTGTACCCTGTGCCCTGTGATGCACTGGCATCCCGTCCAGGGTGTCCCCCAGCCCCGTGCCCTGTGATGGACTGGAAACCCGTCCAGGGAGTCTCCCAGCCCTGTGCCCTGCGATGGACAGGCATCCCGTCCAGGCTGTACCTCAGCCCTGTGCCCTGCGATGGACTGGCATCCCGTGCAGGGTGTCCCACAGCCCAGTGCCCTGCGATGGACTGGCATCCCATCCAGGTTGTACCCCAGCCCTGTGCCCTGTGATGGACTGGCATCCCGTGCAGGGTGTCCCACAGCCCTGTGCCCTGCGATGGACTGGCATCCCATCAAGGCTGTACCCCAGCCCAGTGCCCTGCGATGGACTGGCATCCCGTCCAGGGTGTCCCTCAGCCCTGTGCCCTGCGATGGACTGGCATCCCATCAAGGCTGTACCCCAGCCCAGTGCCCTGCGATGGACTGGCATCCCGTCCAGGGTGTCCCTCAGCCCTGTGCCCTGCAATGGACTGGCATCCCTTCCAGGCTGTACCCTGTGCCCTGTGATGGACTGGCATCCCGTCCAGTATGTCCCCCAGCCCCGCGCCCTGCGATGGACTGGCATCCCGTCCAGGGTGTTCCCTGTGCCTTGCGATGGACTGGTATCCCGTCCAGGCTGTAACCCAGCCCTGTGCCCTGCGATGCACTGGCATCCCTTCCAGGCTGTACCCTGTGCCCTGTGATGGACTGGCATCCCGTCCAGGGTGTCCCCTAACCCCGCGCCCTGTGATGGACTGGCATCCTGTCCAGGCTGTACCCCAGACCTGTGCCCTGCGATGGACTGGCATCCCATCCAGGGTGTCCCCAAGCCCTGTACCCTGTGATGGACTGGCATCCCATCCAGGGTGTCCCCCAGCCCTGTGCCATGCGATGGACTGGCATCCCATCCAGGCTGTTCCCAGTGCCCTGTGATGGACTGGCATCCCGTCCAGGCTGTACCCCAGCCCTGTGCCCTGTGATAGACTGGCATCCCATGCAGGGTGTCCCACAGCCCTGTGCCCTGCGATGGACTGGCATCCCATCCAGGTTGTACCCCAGCCCTGTGCCCTGTGATGGACTGGCATCCCGTCCAGGGTGTCCCTCTGCCCTGTGCCCTGTGATGGACTTGCATTCCATTCAGGCTGTACCCCAGCCCTGTGATGGACTGGCATCCCGTCCAGGGTGTCCCCCAGCCCCGCGCCCTGTGATGGACTGTCATCCTGTCCAGGCTGTACCCCAGCCCTGTGCCCTGCGATGGACTGGTATCCCATCCAGGCTGTTCCCAGTTCCCTGTGATGGACTGGCATCGCGTCCAGGCTGTACCTCAGCCCCATGCCCTGTAATGGACTGGCATCCCATCCAGGCTGAACCCTCTGCCCTGTGATGGACGGGCATCCCATCTAAGCTGTACCCCAGCCCAGTGCCCTGTCATGGACATGCATCCCGTCCAGGGTGTCCCCCAGCCCTGTGCGCTGTGATGGACTGGCATCCCATCCAGGGTGTACCCTGTGCCCTGTGATGCACTGGCATCCCGTCCAGGGTGTCCCCCAGCCCTGTGCCCTGTGATGGACTGGCATCCCGTCCAGGGTGTCACCCAGCCCTGTGCCCTGCGATGGACAGGCATCCCGTCCAGGCTGTACCCCAGCCCTGTGCCCTGCGATGGACTGGCATCCCATCCAGGCTGTACCCTGTGCCTTGCGATGGACTGGTATCCCGTCCAGGGTGTCCCCCAGCCCCGTGCCCTGCGATGGACCGGAATCCCATCCAGGCTGTCCCTCAGCCCTGTGCCCTGTGATGGACTTGCATTCCATCCAGGCTGTACCCCAGCCCTGTGCCCTGTGATGGACTGGCATCCCGTGCAGGGTGTCCCACATCCCTGTGCCCTGCGATGGACTGGCCTCCCGTCCAGGGTGTCCCCAAGCCCCGTGCCCTGCAAAGGACCGGAATCCCATCCAGGCTGTCCCTCAGCCCTGTGCCCTGCGATGGACTGGCATCCCATCCAGGCTGTACCCTGTGCCTTGCGATGGACTGGTATCCCGTCCAGGCTGTAACCCAGCCCTGTGCCCTGCGATGCACTGGCATCCCTTCCAGGCTGTACCCTGTGCCCTGTGATGGACTGGCATCCCGTCCAGGGTGTCCCCTAACCCCGCGCCCTGTGATGGACTGGCATCCTGTCCAGGCTGTACCCCAGACCTGTGCCCTGCGATGGACTGGCATCCCATCCAGGGTGTCCCCCAGCCCTGTACCCTGTGACGGACTGGCATCCCATCCAGGGTGTCCCCCAGCCCTGTGCCATGCGATGGACTGGCATCCCATCCAGGGTGTCCCCCAGCCCTGTGCCCTGCGATGGACTGGCATCCCATCCAGGCTGTACCCCAGCCCTGTGCCCAGTGATGGACTGGCATCCCATCCAGGTTGTTACCCAGCACCGTGCCCTGCGATGGACTGGCATCCCGTCCAGGTTGTACCCCAGCACCCTGCCCTGCGATAGACTGGCATCCCGTCCAGGGTGTCCCTCAGCCCTGTGCCCTGCGATGGACTGGCATCCCTTCCAGGCTGTACCCTGTGCCCTCTGATGGACTGGCATCCCGTCCAGGGTGTCCCCCAACCCCGCGCCCTGTGATAGACTGGCATCCTGTCCAGGCTGTACCCCAGACCTGTGCCCTGCGATGGACTGGCATCCCATCCAGGCTGTTCCCAGTGCCCTGTGATGGACTGGCATCCCGTCCAGGCTGTACCCCAGCCCTGTGCCCTGTGATAGACTGGCATCCCGTGCAGGGTGTCCCACAGCCCTGTGCCCTGCGATGGAATGGCATCCCATCCAGGTTGTACCCCAGCCCTGTGCCCTGTGATGGACTGGCATCCCGTGCAGGGTGTCCCACAGCCCTGTGCCCTGCGATGGACTGGCATCCCATCAAGGCTGTACCCCAGCCCAGTGCCCTGCGATGAACTGGCATCCCGTCCAGGGTGTCCCTCAGCCCTGTGCCCTGCAATGGACTGGCATCCCTTCCAGGCTGTACCCTGTGCCCTGTGATGGACTGGCATCCCGTCCAGGGTGTCCCCCAGCCCCGCGCCCTGTGATGGACTGTCATCCTGTCCAGGCTGTACCCCAGCCCTGTGCCCTGCGATGGACTGGTATCCCATCCAGGCTGTTCCCAGTGCCCTGTGATGGACTGGCATCGCGTCCAGGCTGTACCTCAGCCCCATGCCCTGTAATGGACTGGCTTCCCATCCAGGCTGAACCCTCTGCCCTGTGATGGACGGGCATCCCATCTAAGCTGTACCCGAGCCCAGTGCCCTGTCATGGACATGCATCCCGTCCAGGGTGTCCCCCAGCCCTGTGCGCTGTGATGGACTGGCATCCCATCCAGGGTGTACCCCAGCCCCGTGCCCTGTGATGGACTGGCAACCCATCCAGGGAGTCCCCCAGCCCTGTGCCCTGCGATGGACAGGCATCCCGTCCAGGCTGTACCTCAGCCCTGTGCCCTGCGATGGACTGGCATCCTGTCCAGGCTGTACCCCAGACCTCTGCCCTGCGATGGACTGGCATCCCATCCAGGGTGTCCCCCAGCCCTGTACCCTGTGATGGACTGGCATCCCATCCAGGGTGTCCCCCAGCCCTGTGCCCTGCGATGGACTGGCATCCCATCCAGGGTGTCCCCAAGCCCTGTGCCCTGCGATGGACTGGCATCCAATCCAGGCTGTACCCCAGCCCTGTGCCCTGTGATGGACTGGCATCCCATCCAGGTTGTTACCCAGCACCGTGCCCTGCGATGGACTGGCATCCCGTCCAGGTTGTACCCCAGCACCCTGCCCTGCGATTGACTGGCATCCCGTCCAGGGTGTCCCTCAGCCCTGAGCCCTGCGATGGACTGGCATCCCTTCCAGGCTGTACCCTGTGCCTTGCGATGGACTGGTATCCCGTCCAGGGTGTCCCCCAGCCCCGTGCCCTGCGATGGACCGGAATCCCATCCAGGCTGTCCCTCAGCCCTGTGCCCTGTGATGGACTTGCATTCCATCCAGGCTGTACCCCAGCCCTGTGCCCTGTGATGGACTGGCATCCCGTGCAGGGTGTCCCACATCCCTGTGCCCTGCGATGGACTGGCCTCCCGTCCAGGGTGTCCCCAAGCCCCGTGCCCTGCAAAGGACCGGAATCCCATCCAGGCTGTCCCTCAGCCCTGTGCCCTGCGATGGACTGGCATCCCATCCAGGCTGTACCCTGTGCCTTGCGATGGACTGGTATCCCGTCCAGGCTGTAACCCAGCCCTGTGCCCTGCGATGCACTGGCATCCCTTCCAGGCTGTACCCTGTGCCCTGTGATGGACTGGCATCCCGTCCAGGGTGTCCCCTAACCCCGCGCCCTGTGATGGACTGGCATCCTGTCCAGGCTGTACCCCAGACCTGTGCCCTGCGATGGACTGGCATCCCATCCAGGGTGTCCCCCAGCCCTGTACCCTGTGACGGACTGGCATCCCATCCAGGGTGTCCCCCAGCCCTGTGCCATGCGATGGACTGGCATCCCATCCAGGGTGTCCCCCAGCCCTGTGCCCTGCGATGGACTGGCATCCCATCCAGGCTGTACCCCAGCCCTGTGCCCAGTGATGGACTGGCATCCCATCCAGGTTGTTACCCAGCACCGTGCCCTGCGATGGACTGGCATCCCGTCCAGGTTGTACCCCAGCACCCTGCCCTGCGATAGACTGGCATCCCGTCCAGGGTGTCCCTCAGCCCTGTGCCCTGCGATGGACTGGCATCCCTTCCAGGCTGTACCCTGTGCCCTCTGATGGACTGGCATCCCGTCCAGGGTGTCCCCCAACCCCGCGCCCTGTGATAGACTGGCATCCTGTCCAGGCTGTACCCCAGACCTGTGCCCTGCGATGGACTGGCATCCCATCCAGGCTGTTCCCAGTGCCCTGTGATGGACTGGCATCCCGTCCAGGCTGTACCCCAGCCCTGTGCCCTGTGATAGACTGGCATCCCGTGCAGGGTGTCCCACAGCCCTGTGCCCTGCGATGGAATGGCATCCCATCCAGGTTGTACCCCAGCCCTGTGCCCTGTGATGGACTGGCATCCCGTGCAGGGTGTCCCACAGCCCTGTGCCCTGCGATGGACTGGCATCCCATCAAGGCTGTACCCCAGCCCAGTGCCCTGCGATGAACTGGCATCCCGTCCAGGGTGTCCCTCAGCCCTGTGCCCTGCAATGGACTGGCATCCCTTCCAGGCTGTACCCTGTGCCCTGTGATGGACTGGCATCCCGTCCAGGGTGTCCCCCAGCCCCGCGCCCTGTGATGGACTGTCATCCTGTCCAGGCTGTACCCCAGCCCTGTGCCCTGCGATGGACTGGTATCCCATCCAGGCTGTTCCCAGTGCCCTGTGATGGACTGGCATCGCGTCCAGGCTGTACCTCAGCCCCATGCCCTGTAATGGACTGGCTTCCCATCCAGGCTGAACCCTCTGCCCTGTGATGGACGGGCATCCCATCTAAGCTGTACCCGAGCCCAGTGCCCTGTCATGGACATGCATCCCGTCCAGGGTGTCCCCCAGCCCTGTGCGCTGTGATGGACTGGCATCCCATCCAGGGTGTACCCCAGCCCCGTGCCCTGTGATGGACTGGCAACCCATCCAGGGAGTCCCCCAGCCCTGTGCCCTGCGATGGACAGGCATCCCGTCCAGGCTGTACCTCAGCCCTGTGCCCTGCGATGGACTGGCATCCTGTCCAGGCTGTACCCCAGACCTCTGCCCTGCGATGGACTGGCATCCCATCCAGGGTGTCCCCCAGCCCTGTACCCTGTGATGGACTGGCATCCCATCCAGGGTGTCCCCCAGCCCTGTGCCCTGCGATGGACTGGCATCCCATCCAGGGTGTCCCCAAGCCCTGTGCCCTGCGATGGACTGGCATCCAATCCAGGCTGTACCCCAGCCCTGTGCCCTGTGATGGACTGGCATCCCATCCAGGTTGTTACCCAGCACCGTGCCCTGCGATGGACTGGCATCCCGTCCAGGTTGTACCCCAGCACCCTGCCCTGCGATTGACTGGCATCCCGTCCAGGGTGTCCCTCAGCCCTGAGCCCTGCGATGGACTGGCATCCCTTCCAGGCTGTACCCTGTGCCCTCTGATGGACTGGCATCCCGTCCAGGGTGTCCCCCAACCCCGCGCCCTGCGATGGACTGGCATCCCGTCCAGGGTGTTCCCTGTGCCTTGCGATGGACTGGTATCCCGTCCAGGCTGTAACCCAGCCCTGTGCCCTGCGATGCACTGGCATCCCTTCCAGGCTGTACCCTGTGCCCTGTGATGGACTGGCATCCCGTCCAGGGTGTCCCCTAACCCCGCGCCCTGTGATGGACTGGCATCCTGTCCAGGCTGTACCCCAGACCTGTGCCCTGCGATGGACTGGCATCCCATCCAGGGTGTCCCCAAGCCCTGTACCCTGTGATGGACTGGCATCCCATCCAGGGTGTCCCCCAGCCCTGTGCCATGCGATGGACTGGCATCCCATCCAGGCTGTTCCCAGTGCCCTGTGATGGACTGGCATCCCGTCCAGGCTGTACCCCAGCCCTGTGCCCTGTGATAGACTGGCATCCCATGCAGGGTGTCCCACAGCCCTGTGCCCTGCGATGGACTGGCATCCCATCCAGGTTGTACCCCAGCCCTGTGCCCTGTGATGGACTGGCATCCCGTCCAGGGTGTCCCTCTGCCCTGTGCCCTGTGATGGACTTGCATTCCATTCAGGCTGTACCCCAGCCCTGTGATGGACTGGCATCCCGTCCAGGGTGTCCCCCAGCCCCGCGCCCTGTGATGGACTGTCATCCTGTCCAGGCTGTACCCCAGCCCTGTGCCCTGCGATGGACTGGTATCCCATCCAGGCTGTTCCCAGTTCCCTGTGATGGACTGGCATCGCGTCCAGGCTGTACCTCAGCCCCATGCCCTGTAATGGACTGGCATCCCATCCAGGCTGAACCCTCTGCCCTGTGATGGACGGGCATCCCATCTAAGCTGTACCCCAGCCCAGTGCCCTGTCATGGACATGCATCCCGTCCAGGGTGTCCCCCAGCCCTGTGCGCTGTGATGGACTGGCATCCCATCCAGGGTGTACCCTGTGCCCTGTGATGCACTGGCATCCCGTCCAGGGTGTCCCCCAGCCCTGTGCCCTGTGATGGACTGGCATCCCGTCCAGGGTGTCACCCAGCCCTGTGCCCTGCGATGGACAGGCATCCCGTCCAGGCTGTACCCCAGCCCTGTGCCCTGCGATGGACTGGCATCCCATCCAGGCTGTACCCTGTGCCTTGCGATGGACTGGTATCCCGTCCAGGGTGTCCCCCAGCCCCGTGCCCTGCGATGGACCGGAATCCCATCCAGGCTGTCCCTCAGCCCTGTGCCCTGTGATGGACTTGCATTCCATCCAGGCTGTACCCCAGCCCTGTGCCCTGTGATGGACTGGCATCCCGTGCAGGGTGTCCCACATCCCTGTGCCCTGCGATGGACTGGCCTCCCGTCCAGGGTGTCCCCAAGCCCCGTGCCCTGCAAAGGACCGGAATCCCATCCAGGCTGTCCCTCAGCCCTGTGCCCTGCGATGGACTGGCATCCCATCCAGGCTGTACCCTGTGCCTTGCGATGGACTGGTATCCCGTCCAGGCTGTAACCCAGCCCTGTGCCCTGCGATGCACTGGCATCCCTTCCAGGCTGTACCCTGTGCCCTGTGATGGACTGGCATC
The DNA here is from genome assembly GCF_023856365.1 of Brienomyrus brachyistius. NCBI lineage: Eukaryota > Metazoa > Chordata > Actinopteri > Osteoglossiformes > Mormyridae > Brienomyrus > Brienomyrus brachyistius. The sequence goes on along the minus strand of NW_026042490.1, from coordinate 1,584 downwards.
CCGTCCAGGGTGTCCCCTAACCCCGCGCCCTGTGATGGACTGGCATCCTGTCCAGGCTGTACCCCAGACCTGTGCCCTGCGATGGACTGGCATCCCATCCAGGGTGTCCCCCAGCCCTGTACCCTGTGACGGACTGGCATCCCATCCAGGGTGTCCCCCAGCCCTGTGCCATGCGATGGACTGGCATCCCATCCAGGGTGTCCCCCAGCCCTGTGCCCTGCGATGGACTGGCATCCCATCCAGGCTGTACCCCAGCCCTGTGCCCAGTGATGGACTGGCATCCCATCCAGGTTGTTACCCAGCACCGTGCCCTGCGATGGACTGGCATCCCGTCCAGGTTGTACCCCAGCACCCTGCCCTGCGATAGACTGGCATCCCGTCCAGGGTGTCCCTCAGCCCTGTGCCCTGCGATGGACTGGCATCCCTTCCAGGCTGTACCCTGTGCCCTCTGATGGACTGGCATCCCGTCCAGGGTGTCCCCCAACCCCGCGCCCTGTGATAGACTGGCATCCTGTCCAGGCTGTACCCCAGACCTGTGCCCTGCGATGGACTGGCATCCCATCCAGGCTGTTCCCAGTGCCCTGTGATGGACTGGCATCCCGTCCAGGCTGTACCCCAGCCCTGTGCCCTGTGATAGACTGGCATCCCGTGCAGGGTGTCCCACAGCCCTGTGCCCTGCGATGGAATGGCATCCCATCCAGGTTGTACCCCAGCCCTGTGCCCTGTGATGGACTGGCATCCCGTGCAGGGTGTCCCACAGCCCTGTGCCCTGCGATGGACTGGCATCCCATCAAGGCTGTACCCCAGCCCAGTGCCCTGCGATGAACTGGCATCCCGTCCAGGGTGTCCCTCAGCCCTGTGCCCTGCAATGGACTGGCATCCCTTCCAGGCTGTACCCTGTGCCCTGTGATGGACTGGCATCCCGTCCAGGGTGTCCCCCAGCCCCGCGCCCTGTGATGGACTGTCATCCTGTCCAGGCTGTACCCCAGCCCTGTGCCCTGCGATGGACTGGTATCCCATCCAGGCTGTTCCCAGTGCCCTGTGATGGACTGGCATCGCGTCCAGGCTGTACCTCAGCCCCATGCCCTGTAATGGACTGGCTTCCCATCCAGGCTGAACCCTCTGCCCTGTGATGGACGGGCATCCCATCTAAGCTGTACCCGAGCCCAGTGCCCTGTCATGGACATGCATCCCGTCCAGGGTGTCCCCCCAGCCCTGTGCGCTGTGATGGACTGGCATCCCATCCAGGGTGTACCCCAGCCCCGTGCCCTGTGATGGACTGGCAACCCATCCAGGGAGTCCCCCAGCCCTGTGCCCTGCGATGGACAGGCATCCCGTCCAGGCTGTACCTCAGCCCTGTGCCCTGCGATGGACTGGCATCCTGTCCAGGCTGTACCCCAGACCTCTGCCCTGCGATGGACTGGCATCCCATCCAGGGTGTCCCCCAGCCCTGTACCCTGTGATGGACTGGCATCCCATCCAGGGTGTCCCCCAGCCCTGTGCCATGCGATGGACTGGCATCCCATCCAGGTGTCCCCAAGCCCTGTGCCCTGCGATGGACTGGCATCCAATCCAGGCTGTACC